>NW_026624021.1:41310-43215 GCF_030028575.1 Malurus melanocephalus
CTTGTAACCCCAAAGAAAGCATGACAGACTATAACATGTATGCCTTAAACCAGAATTAGGGATGGTTGAATAGAAGTTCATAGAGAATTGAACCACTTTTCATCSAGCTAAGAGGAAAAAGATGAGAAACATAAAAATCTGCCATGCTGAGGACGGAGCAAAAACATAACTGTGCCTCCTGTCCTGTGGTCTGAACCTCCACTCCCTTGCACCACTAAGGTGGTGCCCATCATCCAGTCAAAAATTCTGCCACAAAGGTGAATGTGAGGGTTAGATTTGGAAACACAAAGGGGTGTTTCCTGCAAACTTTAGTGACTACCAAGAGTACAGTGTGGCAGAGAATCAGATATTCATCTGCTGGGCTTGAGAACTTTCACTGGAAACCATGATGCCTGATGACTTTTGCTTTTCCTTTTTACACTTTCTGTACCCTCTATGCATTCCCCTGTACCCCTTAGCCCACATGTTTGTAATTCCTGATATTCCAGCTTAATTTAGGAGTTCTGCTGGGCAGAGAGACCAAACATCCTCAGGAAGGGCTCAGTGTGCCCTGTGCTGYCTTAAACMYGAGCTCAGCCTTGGGTGAAGCTTAAACCCGAGCTCAGCCTTGGGTGAAGCCTTCTGTCCAGAACATCTTGTGTAAACTGGGCTCTGACCTCATCTGGGGGGGATTCATTAGAATAGGGGGACATTACTGCATTTGTGAAGTTTCTTATTTGGGGAATCCTAGATAGATATGCTAATTCCTGAAATCTATAAAACTTGTATCTTATTGGTGAATCCTAGATAGATATGCTAATTCCTGAAACCTATAAAACTTGTACCCGTGCTGTACACGGGTGTGCATTCTGCCATCAAGTTGTGCACCTGGGATCCCAAATACCAAGGTAAAACCCTTTTTATCCCCTTAACTGTGTCTGTGTCATTATTAAAAACTGGCCTTTCAAGGCAACAACCAGACAAAATTAAACCCCTGTTAAAGACAAACCATGATGTTTCCAGGCTAGATCTATAGGTAAAGACATGCCTTCAGCTTAAGAATGAGCAAAATGCAAAAAAATCACTTTTGCATCAGTTTAATCATCTTCTTATATCCACGCACTGTAATGACCCTCCTACCCCACAATATGCCAGCCCCTCACAAGTATTTCAGCACAGGTATGACACCCTTTCAATTGCTTGAAAAAGCAGGAGAAAATAACCTTACTGGATTGCAGCTTGAGCTGGGAGTAGGAGGCAAAAGGGCTGCAATGCTCCCTGGAGAAAAGCTGGGTCAGCTTTTCTGAGCTGGCATCGAGCAGGAGCTCCCAGCTCCTCTGCCTGGGTGGAGCAGAAAATCCCCCAAATCCTACAGGACAGCATACACACCTCAAATGTTTGTTGGTTGAGGTTTTTTTTTTTTTTTTCTCAGTGCTGCCACTTCTGAAGAGGGAGAAATGCCCTGTTAATCAGGAAAGAAATTATGTTACCACAGCAATTTAGCATGCAGGGTTGATTTCTAAATGGAAAAATACGGAGTCTTAACATCATGTCTGGAGTCATTTTATGTACAATATATACTTCTCCATACTTCCTTCATTACAAAATACTAGTTCTTTCAGCTTCTACAGCTGCCATCCCTGATGTCTGAATATCCATTTTCCCTCCATTATCTGTTTACAGTGTAATATGTCCAGCAGACTTCTCATACTGCTGGGGTACTTTTCCAATGAATAAATTAAAAAATTGGCATTAACACCTGCCCCTTGTTTTGATATATTCATCATGACTCTACATTCTGCTGGGCTCTTCCTTGGCACTTGTGATTTTTGGGGTTAGTTTTCCAGCTGCTCTCACTTTCTTGGGGCAGCCATTGCAAAACCCTCCCAGTTTGTGCTGGTGTAAGGAGAGTAATGGATCTTTTTC
>NW_026624021.1:44724-46315 GCF_030028575.1 Malurus melanocephalus
GAAAGGATAAATTTTATAGTGCTCTCTTGACAAAATGGTTGTCTGTCGCTGTTGGCCAAACAGCAACACAAAATAACAGACACAAAGACACACAGAAAAAAAGAAAAGAGGGTGAAAAAGAGAGAGAAAAGAGAGTACTTTATTGTGGGAAAAGCCTCTTTTATCCACTTTAGCAACCAGGGTATACATTGGTGTCAAACATACATTGGTTAAGAGACAGCTGTTTAATTAGTAATTGGTGAGTTTGCAAAAGCTACAGTATTAGTAATGTTTATATTTTTCAGCCACCTGCGTTATCAATTCTTCATTCCAATCTCCTTTTCTCAACAGTAGCCAAGGTTGTGTTATTCCTCCTCCATGCAGGCTGTTTACACACCCTTTCTTTTCCCAGGCCTCAGTCATACACAATAATTGGCTGAGTTTCAGATTCAGGGCTTGTGGGGCCACTTTTCCCCCCCACAGTTGTCTAGTTATCATTTTGCTGAGGGATCACTCTGCAACAAATTCAATCATTATAGGTGTACTCTAGGTGTCATACCATTTTTTCATTCTGGTTTTTCAGCAATGATATGTAGGTAAAATAAGATTTTTTTTTTTTTGTATTTTGTGTATCTGGTAGCTAAAATCTGGGTGTTAAATCTAAGAGAATTCTCTTAAACATTGGGTTGATTATACATGGATACCTGAACTCACATCTTGTTGCATAGGCCTCACTCGAGACTTGTGTTATGACARATAATGTTAAATGCAACTTAGTTTGAACAAATTATAGAACGAATAAGGGAACATTAAAATACTGCTCACTGAAACACAAAGTTACTAATTTAGCAAACTGCTTCGTGTAATATTATCCCATCTTGTCACCAGCCAACACTTCAGRACACACCCATTCTCAGTAGGGACTAGCAATTTATATCAAAGCATTTGAGGTTAAGAGACAGTCACTAGACCCACTGTATTTTGGATTAATCCTACCTAGAAATGAACTAGAAATTCTGCATTGGAAAGATATTTTAATGCCTAATGAATATCCTACATAATAAAACTGGTGGGGAGGAGAATATCTGATGACAATTTTTGTTCTCRCTAACCACAAAAATTTTTAACTCTRCTCCARTTCAGATGTAAATACTCTATTTTGACACAAAATGTTTATGTTTTGAAGCAGTTTGGCTGGGTTTCATTCAATGGTGGTGGTACATTCCCCTGCTGTGAGCTTTTGGTCCATGCTCACTTTGGCTGGGACAGTTTTCCTGAGCAGTCTCACATCTCTTGTTACAAAACAGCCTCCTGCTACTGCTAAAAACTACATTTTGCTTCATCTAGGGTAAATAATGGCAGTAACATTTGTAACAGCCAAAAAAAATTAGAAAAAATATAACTCAGAAGCTGTATTAATGCCCATTTCGTTGTTTCCCTATGAGAATTTATTTTTTTAAATGGTGATATTTTGTCTTTTTTTCTTGATGGGATAAAAGCCAATGTTAGGGGGGAAAAAAAAAAGAACTTGCATTTTCATCAAGGTCTAGCCTTCTGTCTCCCAAACATAAAATCAAAAAAGAAAGACAAATTACTCATTTTAAATAAATAA
>NW_026624021.1:46357-54595 GCF_030028575.1 Malurus melanocephalus
CAAAACAAAGCAGGCATTTTTTTTTTAAATCACAAAACCAGAAAAGACACTGCAAGTCACTTTTAAATTAACATCAACACTAGCTCATTCTGCTGAATATAATATTAAAAAAMCTGTTTTAAAACACAAATGGTAAGATACCAGGCTAAGTGTTTTTTTACAACGATTCTTTGACTAAAGTGCTTTTCGTGGTACTGTCCATCCAAAGACCTCACAGCAATTTTCCAGCTCTGATGCGCTAACTCCCCTGACAGTGACAAATACACTGCTGTTCTCTTTAGCAGTTATGGGAGCTGAGTCACAGAATACAAAGTCTCTCACAGGAAGCCGAGGCTTTCTAGTTGTGTTGGTCCTGCAACTCAACAAGCAGGCAATTTCCTGCACCCTGCAGGTGCCAGTTTCAACTCCTCAGCTGTACCTACAACCCCTCCTTGTTCCCCCCGTGACGTGGGTACAATTTTTGCAGCCCCCATCACCGCTGCCTTGTGTCACGATCCGCTTAACCCAAGCGGGAGTCGTGAGGGGTTCGTTATCAGAATCTCAGAGTGCAAAAGGAACGAGGGGGCAAGTATATATATTTTAAATAATCATGAACAATTTTATTGGATTTTTGCGATGGAAGAGGGTGAGAGAGAGAGAAAGAGAGAGAGAGAGAAAGAGTGGGTTTATAGCTACCAAACRGTTCCAACGAACCCGCGCGATCCATGGATGTCGTCTGTAGCGAGTGTTAACAGCTTACATGGGAATAAAACGCAACATCTTTGGCTGTCTTGAGAAAAAGAAGATTGGAATGTAGGATTGATAATGCAGGTGGGCTTACAATTATAAACATTACTAATACTGTAGCTTTYGCAAACCTACCAATCCTATGCTGTTAAGTAGAAAGTGACAGCCTCACTGACCAATGTATGTTTGACACAAATGTATGCACTGGTTGCTAAAGTGGATAAAAGAGGCTTATCCCACAATAAAGTCCTTCTTTCTTTCTATTTTTTTACCCACTTTTTGTGTGTTTTGTATCTATTCTTTTATGTCGGCTGTCTGGCCAACAGCGACAGTCGTCGACAGTCCGTTGGGGGGGATCCCATCAGGGTCTTTTCAGAGAGACTCTTTATAGTCCTTTTGAAAGCGGGTGGCAGCAGGCCAGGGGGTTGTGAAGTATGGAAAAACCAACCAAGAGGTGGGGAAAGAATGTCCATTGTTCCATGAGGTGTGCAGCATGGGCTGTGGGCTGTACCGTTCTCTCCGTCTCCATGTCAGGAGCAGCGCAGCCATCCATGGTTTACACGCTGTATCTTCCAGCCTGGGAACTGGAAACTTGGCAGTCATCCCACCTTGATCTGGCTCAGACTCCTTTGAGCAAAAGTCCCCCCTTTCTTCCCCTTGGGGTTTTTGGGGTGTTCAGTCTCAGTCCATGTCGATGATCATGAGACAGTCAAGGGTCTTCTGTACGGTCTCTTACACCTTGTCAACACCTCCAACCTAAATATCCTTAATTTCTCCTCTATGAAGTATGCTGGGATACAATTCTAGAAAGGTCTAGGTGGGRGATTTAATGTGCTCTACTTGAAAGCCCCTTTTGGCTGCAGACCCGCCCTGGGACACCTGACTGTTGCGTCCCTACAGCTGGTGACTCTTCCCAAGCTCTTGTGCTTTGCTCCACATGCTCCTCAATATTCAGTTTACTCCCAAAGCATTCTCCTCACTGCAATGCCCACCCAAGCTGTCTGGAGAGGGTCTGAGGGTAAAGACAGGGAGGAAGAGGAAAGTCTGCAATTAAATGGACCCCCAGATACATCCRTGCTACAGTGAGAAATGGTGTTATCCTCGCTTTCCCCACCTCCCTTMCTCTCCTCCCTCTTATGTACTCGCCTGCTTGTGATCTTTGTTTCTCTCACAAAGATTTGATAATCTTTCTCAGGGTAGGAAAAGGGACTACATCTGGCAGGAGCTCGCAGTCCTCTCCCCAGCCCCAGGCCATGGCTGCTCCTCCCAGCACCTTTACTCYTGTACATCAGATGCTTTGTGTGCTTGAGAGCACATGGAAAAAATGTAAGCTAGAGAGGAAGCAAGCCTTTCAACTTGGCTCAAACGCAGTTTTCAATGTTTAACCTTTTAAAATGGCATCAGCATTGCACCGCAATTAGTTTTTAATATATCACTGCCTAAATCCATGTATCTTTGTTCCAAGTATTAGATTTGCTGTAGAAATCTTATGATGTCCTGTCACCACAGCATTACACATCTGCAATATGTTCCAGGATTAATTAATTTATTAATTACCATAAAATATCAACGTCAACAATTTCCATCATGCCATCAGCTGCGGGTGTACATGAGCTGGGGAATGCACACACCTTGTCTGAGGTAACATTGGTTTGCATAAATCACAATTAGGCCATGATCACAGTGAATAATAATCAGAATTCACAGTACAGCACATTCATCTTATGGAAGATGAGAGTGACCAGGGTGAGAAAAAGACTCCAAAAGAGTCTGCAGGAGAGCTGGCAGATGAGAAGTACAATGAACCCAAAAAATACAAATTACTAAATTTACCATTGGTTCTTGTAAGCAATGTATTGTCAGTAAAACCCCATTGGAAACATGTTTGAAGCATGTGGGGAAATGGCAAGAGGGAAAGCCTCATATTAGATGAATCTTCCTAGGTCACGCTTTGTTTTCCACAAAGGCAGCAACAAGTGTGGGAAGTGAGCTGTGGAATAGCCCTTCATACTAGAAAGACATACAGCAAAACAATGTTCCTTCCCCCCTTATTGAAAAGAAACTAAAAGCACGAGTTCCTCCTCAAGGCTTCCCAGCATGGCAATGGGATCTCCTTTTCTCCTGCTCAGTTTAGCAAAACCATGCAGCAAAGGAAGGTGATAATCCCCTGGCGACATTTCACTTAACACTTCTCTGGGAGGCAATAATTCCTGTGTGCCACAGGAACCAGAGTAATGGAAGCAGGTTCTGTCTTAGGCAAGTGTGTTAATGTACTTGCAGCACATAAAGGACATTATTATGAGCTTAATCCAAGTTTGGATGAAAGCACTGTAAAGCTCTTTCAAGGCCTTTGTGACATTAGGCACTTCCACTTCAGAGCTTGTGCTGCTTGGCAACCCTAAACACTGAGAGGCTCCAAACAAAAGGAAACCCAGGGACCAGATGGATTTCCACACACTGAGGGTAAGTGAGCCACATCCTCCTTCAAGGTGAGGACAACACTTCTGGCTTCAGTAAATAAGCAAACACAGGCACATAGACACAAATCAAAAGGTAATAAAGGGTCACACTGGAGCTTTTCTAAATCAGGGCTGCATGAGGAGTTTAATTGCTAATTCACAAGAGAAGGCTGGGAGTAAAAATCTGGGGAATTGACCCCTATCCCTTCCTTTTTTTTGGATAACTTATTTCTTCCCTGGACATCCCTTGGCTCATCCACCTTGTAGGCACACGTTCTCCACAGCTTCTCTGTACATCTAAAATMAAGTTTTCTTCCAAGCTGGTTTTCCTTCACCATCAGTAACAGTTTACTGCAGCCCACATGCAAACGTATTCTTACACATCTTTAAAGGCTGTTGTGGACTAAGACACGTTTCATTAAGAGATGGGAAACAAGAAAATGGGGCTAACCAGGGCTGAAAGTGTTAGAATATCAATACAAAAATGTATCTGTAAATTATGGCCTTTKCTACTTTTAGCTATCATTTCAGAAACCGCAATAATGGTGGATACCACCATCATACCTCAACTCCTTAATGGCAACTGCATCCCTTGTCCTTGTGACTTTGCCACTGCTGCAGGARCAGGAGATTCTCCCTGAGCAGACAAGGAGAGCAGAGCAGCTCTGCATGGGAGTGTGCCCAGTGATTCAGCTGCAGAGCTGCCRCTCACTTTGCCACGTTGCTGTAGAGAAGCTAATTAGCCCCACTGAGAGTCAAGCTTTATTAGCCTCAGTGCACGTTTGTTAACCTTGTCTCAGCATCAGGGACAGCACTTAGCCAGCCAGGACAAGGGTCTTTGCCCCAGACACTGCACACAAACACACTGCATGTTCTGGGTCTGTCCCCAGGCCAGTGCACTGCCCCAGTATCCCCAGTGCCATGGTGAGGTGGGGAAAACGGGGGTATGGTTCACCCTGCTCCCCATTTCTATTCCACTGCCTCTTCTCCCACATGCCAGCACATGAGAGGGCCTGCAGTGTCACAAAAGGGAAGACTCGGACCACTCAATATGAGTGATAAAGCAAACTTCAACTTTATTCGTGGTTATATATGCTCATAGTTAATTTTGCCTACTTGCTACAATATTATTGGCTAAGCACAGAAAGTTACATTCTCTTTTCACTCCCCTCTTCGGTTCTTTCCCAATCTCTCAAAAACATCCTGACCTGGACTATTCTTAGTGCTTGCATCCTGCAMCATATCAAAAACATTCTGTCTTTGAACACTCTGGACACACACRTCCTGCAATGTTTCCCATTATCAACACAGAGGCCCAATGCTGCCCCTGAGCAATATTTTCAGTTATTAATGCAAAGGCCTAAAATTTGCTAGCACCCAGTTTGCTTGCACAAGCCTTCCAGGGAGCTMAGTCCCTTTTCATTAAGCCATTCTGCAACACTGCAGCAGCTCAGCACAAGCAGCACTCTGCCCTAAAGCTGCTCCTACCAACAGAGTAACCACACACAGCTCCATTCCAACACCAGGGTGATTTCCAACAGCTTTGGAACCAAGCTGAGGTTTACTCCCACTCAACACTGTCACCAAGGATGTGGCACCCACACTCCTGTTCCTCCAACTGCATCTTAGACCCGAAGTATCAGTGTTGCTGCAAGCAGGACTGAGGACATCAGGTGATGGACAAGCCTTGAGGCACCTTGGCTTGAACCTGCCTCTCCACACAAGAGACAGGAGACTACACACCCATGGCAAGGCAGMAAAGGTGTTCAAGCTTGTGGATTTGCACAGGGAATGCAACTGCCGTGTTCTGGAGCAAATGTGGAATGCATATGTGCATGGAGGTAAGATCAGATAATGGCTTTAGGCTCTCACCCTACAAAGGAAGGAAAGAAAACAAAGTTCTTAATCTGAAGAGAAGAAATTATGGGAGACAATTTTTTCAGGAGCACACAATCAGGGACAGGAGTCAAGGATGCTTTGAGCCCTTGCTTACTTCTTGTATCACCAGCCCAGCCTTGATGCTCTACGCACCCTTTTGGTTACTACTGAGAACTAAGGTTGTGCATAATCTTTAGCAGAAATGTCTCAGATGACCCAGGGCACTGGGAATGAGTTCCTTAAGCCTTTTGGCTGCACCCCATGAGCTCATTAAAGTTGTGGGGAATTTCTGGATCCTGTCACCTTTCTGTACTGAAACAACTCCATAGACCAGGAGCTGGGCACAAAATGCTCTCCATGGCACCCTAAACACCCTAAAGCTGAATGTCTGTCCATGACCTGCCTTCTCCAGCCATCCCTGGGCTGGAATGAGCACATCTCTGCAGTGACTCTAACAGGCACACACTGTCTCTATGGCAATGAGAGACAGGAAGAGCCTGGGAAAGATGCTGCAGAAAGAACTGTCTGGCACCAGAAGGAGACAGCAGAATGTGCAGAAGACCAGAGGGAAACAYWCCCTGCAGGCTTAGGAAAGTGATGTGGCCATGGGATGACAATAAGGGAGCCACTGGAAGATAGCAATAAGTGTCAATTTGCTTCATCAGGTTTTCCCYGCCATTAATGTTTTCATTACCTTTTATTTATAATGGATTGCATTCTAACTAGACAATACTGTAAAAAGTGCTTACTGCACACCACCCAGCTGAATCTTCATCAGGCTCCTGGAAACTATGAAATGCAACTTTTCCACTTTTTTGTACAGAACTGCACTGCATGCTATGTACTTTGTTGCAGCACAGGAAGGGGTATTATGAAATAACAAGTACTGCATAAGAGTAATTTCAGGTGCTCTCTGCATTTRTGTCAGACTTTTCCCTCTTTGGAAGAACTGCAGTTAAAAGGCATTACATTAGCATAAAAAACATATTTAACGAAAAACATACCTACTTTAATAACTGATGATTCACAACAGGAAAGGAAGTAAGACCTTCTAATTCACTCTTCCCTATTTATTGCTTGTTTCTTTTTTAACACTTCATTCAGACAGGAGCAATGAAATGGCCTTGCCAGGCTCAGCCTCTGTTTACAGCTACCTTTCAGTTCTCAGGTACTGRTGCCTTCTTGCCTCATATACAGGAACAAGGGAAGTATGTTTGACAATGTACATGTTTTAATTTTTTCAGGATTTGATGTGCCACWAGAGAAAATGCAATAAAAGTCTACAAGTTTCTGCTTCTGCTATAGACTAAACTACTGATCATGATCAAGACAGTATGACAGGGATTATCACTCACATTAATTGTTACAATTCATATTCATAAATTGGTTTTAATCCTGCCCATACCTATTTGCTTTCAAAATCCAATCAAAACAGAAAGGTCAATTTTCAATTTAAATCCCTAAAAAGAGTTATCTACAAAAGATGCTGTACTTCATCTCTCTGAATTCAGGGGGCAGATTAAGGAATGGGGCACATTTTTGCTTGCACTAAATAAACTAGGAAGCAATGCAGCATGTATTTGCAGGTTTATTCACCTGTGCTACATCACTACTGCATCYTCTGTCACAGCCACCTATTCTCTACAAGTGGGCAGGAGTGAAGGAGAAAGTGGGAAGGATTAAGTATTGGGACAAGAAGTATATAATGCTGAAGTCACTGGAGAAATCAATATATTTGTAATATATTCAAGTTCCATATGTGTGTGTAAGACTTACATATAAATCTGCCTATGGTATATGGGACTTCTTCTGAAACAACTCCCTGAGACATATATTGCTGCCCTACTGCTGCGCTTTTCAAAACCCACATCTTTTCTAAAAGAGAAAATGTCTGCACCTAGCAGATTCTAACTTTGTGTGGGTGTGTAACCGACTTGGTTACCAAAGAAACTAGTTCATGTTCTACACCACTGAAAACTAATATTACTATTAGAATAAATAATTGGAAGGAGAGGAAAGGAGGGGGGGAAAAAAATAGAAAGAGTGAGARAATTACTGCACTGCAGATTTGTAACAACCAATTAATGGCCAGGGAGAGAAATGCCATAGCCTCTGTCACAAAATTTTCAGTCTCTCTACACCGACCAAACAAGCCTTTGCTTTCAATGCAAATATTTCAAGCCCAAGCCTACACTGCTGTGTTCACGCACCACTGCACTGCCTACACGACGTGTTTTCTGCATAAGTGAAGGAAAGTTGCAGACATCTTGTACTGTTGCCAAGACACTCTGACACTTGCTCAGAGACACTCTGCTGCTGCCGCTKCTGCTCAGGAATCCTCTGACTCCCCGCACTCCAGTGCCGCACCTGGGCACTCCCCAGCTGCTTACACTTCCACCTTGCTTTTCCACGGCATCGGATTTGCCTTTTTTCTCCGCAGCAGCATCCACCTGTATATGCAGAAGGTGAATAAACCCCCAAAGAACAGAACCGGGCCATTTCTTTGGGGCAGAAATACTCTATTCCTCCGCGCTCGCTGCGCTGGCAGGGTAACACCCATACCGCTTAACGCAGCCTAGCGCCAGCACCACCAGCTTTTTCCAGGGAATTTTGGCTGTTTTTCCCCCAAATGCCACACCGGTGCTGCAGGTCGGTGACAGCTCCCGGACGGTGCCGTGTCCCGGCGGGGCGAGGCGGGAGAGACCGGCAAAGCTACCCGACACCGCCGCCCCGCGGCCCCGCCGCCCCCGCCATGGGGACTGTCCCGAGAGATGGGGGCTGTCCCGAGCCATGGGGGCTGTCCCGAGCCATGGGGACTGTCCCGAGAGATGGGGGCTGTCCCGAGCCATGGGGGCTGTCCCGAGCCATGGGGGCTGTCCGGAGCCATGGGGGCTGTCCGGAACCATGGGGGCTGTCCCGAGCGATGGGGGCTGTCCCGAGCGATGGGGGCTGTCCCGAGCCATGGGAGATGTCCGGAGCCATGGGGGCTGTCCCGAACCATGGGAAATGTCCGGAGCCATGGGGGCTGTCCGGAGCCACGGGGGCTGTCCGGAGCCATGGGAAATGTCCGGAGCCATGGGAGATGTCCGGAGCAACGGGGGCTGTCCGGAGCCATGGGAAATGTCCGGAGCCATGGGGGCTGTCCGGAGCCATGGGGGCTGTCCGGAGACATGGG
>NW_026624021.1:55108-62176 GCF_030028575.1 Malurus melanocephalus
TGCCCCGAGCGATAGGAGCTGCCCGCAGCACCGGGAGATGCCCCGAGCACCGGGAGATGCCGATGTCCCGAGCGATAGGAGATGCCCCGAGCATCGGGAGTTGCCCGGAGCGGTACGAAATGCCCCGAACACCGGGAGCTGCCCCGAGCCGTGAGAGCTGCCCCGAGCGATGGGAAATGCCCCGAGCACCGGGAGCTGCCCCGAGCGATAGGAGCTGCCCGCAGCACCGGGAGCTGCCCTCGCCTCCCTCCCCGCACCCCCGGCCCGCCTCCCCATCCCCACCCGCGGCCAACGCGCGGGGCTGCGGGGAAGGCGGGGGAAGAGGCGGTAGGAGCCCACAGCGGTTCGGAGAGGTGGGGAAAAGGGAAACTGAGGACAGAGTAAAGAAGAGCAACGGAAGAGCGGAAAACTGGGGATCTGATAGGGACACACGACACGAGTGCGCCTTGTGCAGCAGCCCGGCAGAGCGGGGATGTGGCCCCGCCACACGGCCAGGATTTGGCCGAGCGCGTCCCCAGAGAGCCAGCCAGCCCCTTGGTAGGCTCCTTCCAAGAATTGGAGGCAAGGGGTCCCCACAACATCGCAATCAGTGTAGGTTCTGTTTTCCTTACAAGAACTAATGGACTCTTTCTTTCCCAGGTAATCCTCTGTTTAGGATCTGTGGCTGATGCATCAGCGGGTTGGTGGCATTCCCAAAGAATGAAAGCAGCAGAGACTCAGCAGCGGCAAATGAGAAGAAATTACAAAGCTTTACCAAGAGACGCTGCAGCTTAGCAGTCACTCTCGACCCTGAACTCCACCTTACTGAACGTTTCCCTTTTTCATTACCTTTTTTTCTCAATTCTGTGAGTTTGATTGTGCCAAAGCCTGGCCACTCTTCATATCCAACTCCCTCTCCTCTATCAAGCTGCAGCYAGTTTCACCTTTGTCCAGGCCTTTCCATGCCACCTGGACCTCTGGCTACAGATCAGTGACCCAGGGATTAGTGTCACTTATCTTGATTTTCYCTTTCACTCAGAGGATCTCCCAGCCCTGACAAGAAGACAGATAACAAATTTCAGAAGCCAAAGCTGAGTTCAGCCACCTTGCTGCAGCTGTTCTCCACTCAAGCCCTTTCCTTCCATACTTTCACCCAGACAAAACTGTGCTTCCCAGCTCTCAAATATCAGTCCTTGGGCAGTCAAACACAGCAGTGAGAGGCAAGGACAAAGTCAGATGTGCAAGAGGGTACACAGCTACGTAACTCATAAGACTTTTCTTTAAATTATCTTTCCTCTTCTTCCCAATCATAGCTGCATTCCAGCACCTACAGCAAATGACACAGGGTCTGGCCTCCAGGGAACAGACTCATTCCATATGCAACTYTGATTCCTTCCTTAATTGATCCTGGACACCTAAAAAGGAATGGCTTAATCCTAAAAAAAAAAAAGCTAATGTGTCAGCATGTAAGCAAAATGTATGTTCGCACTGAGACCAAATTAATGTCATCTTGGCACCTGAAATTGGGTGTTTCTGAACATTTCAGTGCCAGACTCTAAAACATGAATGCTCTTTAATAATTATCTGTATATAAATTCTGGAATGGGGCTGGGGGACAGACGTTTTTAAAGCAAATGGTTCCCCATCACCCCACCACGGACTCCTGAATCATTATTGTCTCAGAGGACCCACTGACATAGCTGAAGACTTTGACCTCACAAGCCAAGAAGAAAACTTTTCAAGGGAGAATAAAACACTCCCTTTACTGTGATTGTCACTACTCTCCACTGGCAACAGAAGAGACACAGAAATACAAAGAGGGATGATGTATGGTGATGGTGAAAGACACTTCTTCCTGTTCATTTTCTACTCCTGTAAGTAATGTTTTCCTCCAGGCCAGGATTCATCCTCTTGCTGTTATATCCCACCCACTGGTCCCAGTTCCACCCTGCACTGTTATTCTCAATCAGCTGCCCAAGATTTCTGTATCTTCATGCACCTCTCTTCCTCTCCATTTCAGTCAGGCTAATTCACCTTCCATCATATCAGAGAAGGATGCACTAAAAAAAAAAAAAAAAAAAACAGCAAAACAATCTCCCTGAACTTAGCAGAATTGCCAGGGACCAGAGCAGCCCCTGGCTTCCAAAAAAAGCAATTGCAAAGCCCCAAACTAAGCATGCTAAATACAGTGTGGTTTAAGCAGCCATCTCTTAGGAACCATCTGCTAAGCATGTGCAAATAGTGACTTTGGAGATTATTATGATTTACCGAATTTCAAAAGAATTTTACAGGAACAGCAAGAGGAGGCTCTAAGTATTACTRTGGCATAATTATTACAGAATAATGAAATACTGATTTTGGTTTTATGAATAGAATCATCTCCCATGAGCCAAAATGTAAGCTTGCAGCAGCCTTGAGGGAAAAAAAAAAATTACTCTTAATGATTTGTCAAATGTACAGTAAATTTCATTGAAATATAGAACAGTCTTTCCTTGTATGATATTCCCATGCAGTCAAAATAAAGCATGTGCTTTCAGGTGCAAAGCCAAACTCAATTAGTATTATACACAAACCAGAATATACCCTGAATTCTGATCAGAGGCAAGCTGATGATTCATACTGCCATGGTCTGCACATTCACATTTGCAAGGCAAGCCAGTATACAGCTTGATAAGAGGTTTTGATCCAAAAATAGGCACAGATGTGATTTGAAACATTTGCCTTAGAAAATTAGGTTTAGACACTCGGCTTTAATTGTGTGTCATCTAATGCTGATGGGCACTTACCCAGGTAGAACACCAGCTCCTCAATTAAAATGTAAAGCAACATGTAACATTTACAGTAATGTAATTCTATATTCGTGAGCAGAAAGCACTGCTTGAAATGCAGCTTTCATAGAAAGTAAACCCAAAAACCCTACAAAGATCAAATGTACATCACACAGTAGGATAATTCCCTGCTTCTCTTTTCATCTCAGAAACATCAGGAACAATCACAAAACCAAGCCAGTCCTACGAAAAGCACGCACRAGAAAAAGGAATCTGATGTTTTCTTATTTTGAATACACACCTGCTTAATTAACTGATGGTTCTGAACTGAAAATGTATGCCTTAAGAAAAACTGACCTCTCTCAAATGCTGTATGCATTTCACCTGCTCATAAAAGGTACACCTGTGACTCACTGCAGGGGGTTTCTTMCATCACTGTACATTACATGCTTTGTCATGAGAGGCTTCCAGTGCTTAAAAATAAAAACAGGCAGGCTGGTGTCTTACCCTAAATACAATACTCAGTGAGACCTTCTCCTGCTGTCCTGCATATTCTTTACACAGCAGTGTGGCTTTAGCAAGTAATGGGACATCTTTAGGAGCTATTTAAATATGGTTGTGGTACATTTTTAGCAACACGTGTTAACATAAGTGATGCATGTATGGCAAATCCCTTGCTTTATAATAATGTGGCTGTTCTGTTTTGTTTGTTGTTTTGCTTTTTAAAGGYCTTAAGAAGTTCATCTTCTATTTTCTCCTGATTGCAGCCAGTCCCTAGCTTTATTCATGGGTATTTACAGCAATGCAGGGGAAAGATGTGTTTGTGACAGRCAGAAAGGACAGCAGCAGCTCAAGGTACAGCAGCACAGAGGTACCTCCAAACTGCTGACAAACACATCCCTGGTGCAATTTTTCTGGTGTTTGTTGAGAAARCACTGGTGCAGGGCTGTAACAACGACCACCTGGGATCTATATTTGTGGCAAGTTGAAAATGGGCTGGTTTAGGACTAGGTAAAATTCACTTCTCCTTTATAATTCATTRTATTACTTAGGTAATGTCAACATTTAAAAACAGTTGGTATAACGAAGTATAATGCTAAGAATTATCTTACAATAAGGATTCTCTGGTTTGAATACAACTCTGCACTGGTTTATCATACTGTATTTCCTAAATGCTGTTAAATTGCTAATTATGGCCATTCTACTCTCTGTGAGAGGCAGACAACTTTTATCATCCCAGTTTTAAAAAAGAGGAAACTGAGGCAAGGAAAGACCAAAATTGCCTACAGCAACACAGCAGYTGTAGAACCTGATTCCTCCAGCTTTCAGTCCTTGGTCTGTCATCTGTGCTGCATCCTAAAAATGTTGCAAAACTCCTGTGATATTGTCTAAAATCTACTCAAYCTCATACCAGTCCACAGGCACATTCTGAAAGAGTGGAGAAAAATTACAGGGTTTTTTAAAGTGTCTTTTACTGAAGGTCTCTATAGCCAACAACACTGTCAATATGACTCAATATGCAATCTAGATCGGTGGAAGAACGTGACAGAGCAGTATGAAGACAATTCTGAGTCAGTGTGCTGTCCCAGAGCTSTAGGCCTGTAATATATATTTAGATAATTGCTTTTACTAACAGCTTTAGAGACACAAAGCCTAGCCAAAGGCTGCAAAGAGGATGTAAGTCAGAATATGAAGAAATAAAGCAGGGTAGAAATAGGTTGATCAGTCCTGTCTACACAGCTTGGCTGCTCTGCCAGGGTCTTCCATCACATCCACATTTTCTCTTTTTTTGGTGAGTTAGGTAGGAGCTGTTCACTGTGCTCAGTAATGTCTCTTTGCATCTGCAAATCACAGGCTATTTTTTTATATTTCATCAGATGTGGAAGTGAAATCCCAAATCTATTCCTTGGCCAAATCTTGRAGACACAGAAAACACTGCTGGCTGACAGAGTCCTGAAAGATGCTTAGTCCATTCATCTACAGCAAAGTGGGATTAGTAATACTTACGTCACACCTGATACATTTATCCAGCTTGCTTTTAAAATCCTCCAATATTGGAAAGCCTGCACCCTTCCCAGGTGACTCTGCTACTCCACATTACTATTAGAAAGGTGTTACCATTAAAAAGCTTTTTTAGTGTCCAACTTAAACATCTCCTGCTTTTATTTAAGCATACGTAAACATATATAAAATATATATAAAAATAAGCATTTACATATATTCCACATATATAGTGCACATGTGCTTTCACATATACATGTGCATATATGTGTGCATAAATGTATGTATTCATTCCTAAATATGAAAGCAGATGCTAACTATTTTAATAGCTCCATGTGTTTTCTCCTGCTTTCATTTGCAACCTACTTCTTTTGCCCATTTTTGTATGGAGGCATAYAAACAAAAGAAAAATATTCACACTATTATAGGAGTTACACTCTGCCAAAATCCCAGTATCTCCAGACATATTTACCAGACTCCCAGTTAATGTTTTGTTTTACACTAAAACTTGTTTCTTAAAACAGTGCTTTACCTTTAAATTAGAGAAGTCATACATTTTAACCACTTATGATAGTTAAATAAAAATTCCTATTTTCTTAGAAAAAAATTATCCACAAATGAAACTTCTTTYCTATTTTGGTCCCTTGAACCCTGACTACTATAATTCCTTTTCTAGCAGTATTCCAGAATCAGAATATTCAGGGTTATTCTAATAAGAACTTTGTATTGTGCACCCARGGTAACACATCCACAGCTATGCTTCTTCATTGGCTCACAGACATTTTTCCCAAAGGATATATTGTTTAAGTCTGTCCTCTTCTTTAGGCAAATTCATGATCTTGATAAAACTTGTGCACTTCCTATTTTTTTAGAAAGCTGCATCATCCAGTTATCTAACACAACTGCATTCAATTAACATCAGCCAGACTGGGACACCAAGCAGATTTATTGTGTTGTCTTGTCTGCTTGTTTTGTTKCTTAAAATGTAGTATGAAAGCTGTAAATTGACTCGTCTGCTTATATTAGCTGTAACATTTCAGTACATCAGGACCATTCAGACTGCATTTCAAAGTAAGAACTTAATCCATCTTTCTGCAAGGAAGGACTTTTTTATCAGGCCATTATTATTTATGGTGAAGGAAAGACCTTTCCCTAGGTCTGGCAGAAGTGTCAGCAGTCACTCTTTTAAAATAAACCAGTGAGAGGCCATGATTAATAGTCTGGTCAATCACAAATATCAGATGGTGTAGCCAAAAGTATAGCCAGAGAGAGACCTGAAGGTTTCAGCTTAAGAAGCAGATCTAGATCTAGCAAAATATAGGGGAATCCAAATAAAAGCAGAGCTGTGTTTTCGTGCAGCCTGTGCCAATATGCAAGAGAACAGATCCATCCTTCTCCTCTACTGAGCTTTCTTACAAGCAGAGAGGGAAAAAGAAAAAAAACAAAAAAAAAATGAGCTTTCTTACAAGCAGAGAGGGAAAAAGAAAAAAAAAAAAAAAAAAAAAAGGAAAAGAAAAAAGAAAAAAAAAATTAAAAAATCTCCCTGGCTCCCTGTTACATTGCAAGGGGTTTTTTTCAGTCTGCTCATGTTAATGGTACAATTGGGGATTTCCAGTTTTTGTATCATCGCT
Organism: Malurus melanocephalus; assembly: GCF_030028575.1. Classification (NCBI taxonomy): domain Eukaryota; kingdom Metazoa; phylum Chordata; class Aves; order Passeriformes; family Maluridae; genus Malurus; species Malurus melanocephalus. The sequence goes on from NW_026624021.1 coordinate 61,488, forward strand.
GCCAGGAGCAGGCTATGGAGCATCTCAGAGACAGAGCACAGAACTGCAGTTCCAGCCACACAGGGCACTTTCCTCTTTTTATTACTCTGTAAAAGATGTCACACATGCTTTCTCTCAGCAGTCCTCATGAATCAGCAAAGAGTGACCACCAGGGCACTTGGGAAAGAATCAGGTGCCAACTGTCAAAGTATTTCTTGGTGATTTACACTGTTTCCATATATCTCTCTATCCACTTGGAGGAACAGGCCAGAGAGGAGCATTTACATATTTGCATTTTACAGGACAGACTGCAAAGAAGAGATGTTGTCACGCAGGAGCAGAAGGGAGGATTTCTTTCCTTTTAGCAGATGCAAAAAGATATTTAGGTCCCTGTGATTTCTCCCAAGATGTGCATTAGCAGAGTRTGGAGCATGTGTGTCCTGTCACGGGTGGCAGCACGTCGGGGCACTGGGGAGTGCCACGTCAAAAGCCACAGCTTTTCCTCATCTTTGTCTCCCTCTTCCCTTCCGTTTGGTGAGCACTAGGGGCCTGTGTGCACTGAAGAAAAAAAAAATCCAACGTGACTGATTTGTCAGTAGCCTGTTTCAGGGAAGTAAGAAATCAGTCATCTTGAATTCCGGCAATGAAATCTGGGTGCAGATTGCACAASGTGCGGCCACCCCTTGGCAGGGTATTGCTTCCTGCTTTGT
>NW_026624021.1:63202-67291 GCF_030028575.1 Malurus melanocephalus
GAGAGGAAACACACAGCCTTTGTGATGCTGCTTTGTTTATGTATTTCATTTCTGCTTTCTCTGGCTGCACAGTTTAAAAATCACCTCAGTTTTGGGGTCCCTCTAAGCTCTGATCATGCCATTTGTGCCCATGATGCCCCACTCCTTGCTGCCAGCCAAAAGTAGGTGAGCATGAGGAGAAGAAAAGTGGAAAGCGAACAGTTTCATTGATTAAATATAAACCACWAGCAGTACTGTGACCAGCTTTCCATTTCCCAAGGTTCCTTCTAGAAAGCTCTTTTTAGTAGAAGCAAAGTGTCATCCTTCTGGGAGAAATGCAGCACATATGAGTTCAAAGAGTGATACTTTTGTATAATATTCCTCCTGTGATGGAACCTGGGCTGGAAATAAGGAGGATGCCTCCTTCTGCTTCACTTTTCTGTTAACTGCAAATGGACAAAAGTTGAGAGTTGTGAGGATCCCTCACCAATCAGCAATGGGAGATTAACTTTATCATTAACCTTGTCTGTGCCCTCACCAATTTAATTGGCATTGGCCCAGGTCCCAGACTTGAGGCCAAGAAATAMAGAGCAGAGCTTGGTCGGGTGATGCAATGAGAGTTACTGCTCTCCCCAGCCATCCTGGGCTGGCAGCATGTCCTCTTGATCCCTTGGCACTAAGCACAGGATCTTTCCATGTCACCAGCATGACTTTCAGCCAGTAAAAGTGAGCATAACACAGCCAATGTCAATAAAATAGGTTTTGCCATCTTTAAGAATCTGACCATAATTATTAAACTCTCCCTGAAGAATTTCTTTCTAGTTCCCTTCGGAAAAAAAAAAAAAAAAAAGTCATTGTTACCCATCTCCTCACTGTGGGTAACCTCGTTCTTTCCAAGCTCCAGCTGGAACCTGCATCACACATTGCTCAGCCCTGCTGCAAAAAAAATTCCCTGTTTGCAGCACTAAATCCCCTGTACATGCTCCTAAAATATCTTCTGTGGTTCCTCATGCCTAACAAAACAATGCAAAATCCTGATTCTCTGCATACCTCCCACAGCCATCCCAGCTGCTCCTGACACCTTTCCTTTCCCCTAGGCCCTCTTCACTCATCTGAAGTTACTCATCAGGAATCCCCTCCTCCATCACTTCTCTCAGTTTTTTCTTTCACTGGACCACTTCTCGGGAGGAGAAAGAAGTTATTCTAAATAAAACCTTGTCAACTTCTTCTCATCACGTTAGTGYTAAAACTTCCCATCATAGTGAGATTTGAGCAGATGCATGAAGATATACTCATTTCTAKATGTTCAAGTCATCCTAAAGCCCTCTGGCCTGGGCTGCTGGGTGGATGTCTGACCTGGGAATAACACCATGGCCTCATCCTAATCCACATGACCTCGAATGTTTGGCCTTGAAAGCTTCTGAACATGTCTCAGTCTCTTTGCAGGGATCTGAGAGTCAACAAATGCTTCCCAGATGACAAACCTGCTCTTGAGAGCAGATTTGAACCCTGTGCAAATGCTGCCTTTGAGTCACATCTTCCCCATCTCCCTTTTACACTCTGTCCCCAAAAGGAGCTACCCCGAGGCGTTTGCTTTGAAAGGACATAATCATATTGTTCCCCCCTCATTATCCCTATTCCCAGCGTCTGCACCTCATTGCACGGTCATCCCTTCCCATCATTCTCTTCTTAATTTAGTTTGGAAACTCTCTGGAGCAATGAGACATCATTATCTATTTTGTAAAGCGGCATTCAGAGCCGTAGCAGAGCGGCACATATCCGTGATAGAAATCCTGCCCTTCCATGTTCCTCCAGAAAAGCTCAGAGCAGGATAAAGCTCAGTGCTCTCCCCTACAACAGAGGTGAGAGCTCGCCGYGCTTTGCTCTGCACAAAGTGCTGGGGGAGGCCTGAAGCTGCTCCATTCCTGACATCCCCATTCCCACAGGACACATTTTGACGGTGATTTTTGGAGCGCCAGAGCAATGATGCTCAGTAACAAGGCGATTTTAGCACCTGCAGAGTCAGGAGTATGCAGGTTTTCCCCCCGGTTTGGTAACATCCTCGGGGTGCTTGTGGCAGTGTCACAGGCTCGGTGCAGCTCCAACACACACAGCTGAGTTCCAGTAGTTCGTGTCAAGCTGCCTCACATTCCCCTGTATGTCCCTCCCCTACAGGCAATCCCACAGTCAAATTCCTCGGGCCAAACAGAGGCAGAATTCCGTGGGGTGAAAACCTTTGACTATCATTTCCACTGCAGCTAACAGCGCAGCCTGTTGCTGGTTACAACAGGCAGTAAGACTGGCACTGCTCTGGGATGACCTCCAGCAGAATTCCTGATAAATCAGTGTTTTCCTCTACAACCCTGCAAAAATGCATATATGGTTGGATTCAATGCTCTTAAATTATGCTATGAGTCTTCCTGGGGTCACTTACAGCTTACCCAAAGTTAATGTGCTAAGAACTGGGCTAGATGTCAGATCCTCAAACTAGTTTTCCTGAGATACCCTGGAGGAACGATGAATTGGCCACWGGATGGTTACTGAAACAATTAATAATCTCCCTTCATTTTTAATAATGATAAAATATCTTTAATGGAGACCCAAAAAAAACCCAGCACAGATGATACTGCCTGCAGCAATGACAAAAGTTCTTTACTTGTTGCTAGTGATGTACAGTACTAGGCACATCCCGACATTCCCTGATGTACAATGAGGTGAGTAAGCCTGTGCTCARATCTGGGCATTGAGGGGAAAGTTCTGGACTGGGAGACAGGAGACCTGGGTTTTGACACCTGACCTAATACTGAGCATCACCCAATCCTCTTGGGTCCAATCCTCTCCCATGTCTGTGCTTCTATTTCCAGCTTTGAGATTTTCTTTAAAATATATTCAAATTAAATTTTCGTTCTCAAACATACGCAGGACTGATACAAGCAGTGGGGACGCACCTCTGTGGGAATGGAACCAAGCAGGGGGCACGATCGTGTTACAAACCCCAGCATCCCTGGCCTGGGCACGCTGGATGAAGCTGCATTGACCTCATAGGCAGATCACTCTCAGAGTGATTCCCGGTCTTGGRCATGAAATCCAAAAGGACCAGGAGATGCTGGGACCTTACCAGCCACAACTTGGCAGTGCTCAATCAAGCCACTCTCTTGCTCACTAAATTCAAGTGACACATAGAAAGAGTTTAGTATTCAGGCTGTGTGACCTAGCTGTGTGGAGTCAGGAATGATGTCAACGTTCTGTGCATGAAGCATCCATGACAAAACATCAGCTTAGGTCAGACACTACCGAAATGTAAAAGGGAGGATGACAGTCTATCAACAACCAAAACAAGGAGCCACTGCCGTTTCATGCAGCAACACATGTAGCAGCTGTCAAACAGAAACTTGCTTTTCTCAGATTTGTAAAGCCACTGGCCTGGGTAGTAACTGGACTCCYACTATCAACACCTTTGGTTTGGGAAGTAGCAGCTTGGGCCAGCTAGCAACGCTAGGAATCAACGTGCCCAAATACGCCAACAGCCACAATATTTATGCTCGTTTCTGCTATTTAAATAAATTTCTGTTTAAAAACAAGGCCGTGCTCCTGGATGGCATCCGGCGGGGACGGACTGTACCTACACGCAGGTGGCAGCGCGCTCAGCCACACGGCAGCGCTCCCTCGGCACGGCGGTCCCGGCGCGGCGCCGGCAGGTGCGGGACTCTCGGTGCGGGGCATTGCCGGGGCAGCCCGGGGCGGCTSCGGAGACCACGCCGGGCTGCCGGGGACCGCCAGACGGGCAGGGACAGCTCGCCGGCGGCACCCGCTTTCCCTAATGGGCATGTGCGGCGCTCGCACATGCCCACTCGGGCCGCGCGGGGCCGGCGAGCTGTGCCGTGCCGTGCCGTGCCGTGCCGTGCCGTGCCGCGCTGCCGCGGTAGCCGTGCGGCGGGACCGCGGGGAGAGCCGTCGGGCACCCCGGGGCGCGGCCCGCCCCCGCCGCCGGGGGAAGCGCCCGGACATTGCTGGCGGCGGATCCCCGCGCCAAAGCCCCCCGCGAAACACACCCGACTCCCCTTCCACGGGGGCGGCCGTTCCGCACCCCACCGCCCGCCCGCCCGCCCG
>NW_026624021.1:67961-82877 GCF_030028575.1 Malurus melanocephalus
TGCCCCATGGTCTTGCGGGGGCCGTGGGGGAGCTGCGGGGGCCCCGGCGCGGCGCTCGCCCTCCTGCGCGCCCTCCGCACTAGGATGTTGCGGCAGGTCTTGCACAGGGGGCTGGGGACGTCCTTCTCCCGGCTCGGCCACTTCGTCGCCAGCCACCCGGTGTTCTTCGCCTCGGCGCCCGTGCTCATCTCCATCCTGCTGGGCGCCAGCTTCAGCCGCTACCAGGTGGAGGAGAGCGTGGAGCACCTCCTGGCCCCCACGCACAGCCTGGCCAAGATCGAGMGGAACCTGGTGGACAGCCTCTTCCCGGTGAACCGCTCCAAGCACCGGCTCTACTCCGACCTGCAGACGCCTGGGAGGTACGGCCGGGTGATCATCACCTCCTTCCGCAAGGCCAACATGCTGGACCAGCACCACACCGATCTCATCCTCAAGGTAACCCCGGCGGGTCCCTCGGCTCCGAGCATCTCCCACCCCCGCCCGGCCCGGCTCTCCGCATCCCGCCCCGTTTCCCGCACCTGCCCGCCGGCACGGACCCACCCGCGCATGCCGTGCTCTGCCCGCCCGGCACGGCCGCTGCCACCGCAGCTCCCCGGTCACCTCCCTGCAACAGTTGGGACGCCAGCCCGCCGCGGGGAGCCGGCACCGCGCTCCCCGCCAGCACCGCGGGCTCCGCACTCTTCCTCCTTCTTTTTATTCCCCACCCCGCTCCCCTCCCCGCCAGCTTTTTCTTTTTCCCTGCTTTGCTTTGGGGGAGYGAGAAGGGCAGTCTGGCTTGCTAAAATAATTTTTCGGTGCCTCTCTCACTCGCGTGGCAGTTGTGCTCCCGAGTTAAGGCATCTCGGGCTTTGATAAACTCAAACTTCAAAAACAGTTAGGTACCAGTCTGTCAGGCTGCCGAGAATGGTTTGGGGGGCTGCTGCTGTGTGTGGACTGCACTTCTGCAAGGAGCGGGGTAGCACAAAACCTTCTTCTCACTGCACATCGAGGCAAATGACATAACTCAGCAGATTATTTTTAGTGAGTAGTGTTTTTCCCCCTCCACTCCCAGCCCACCACCGCCGGTTTCATAGATGAAGAGGAAATCCAGCCCAGCTGTAGATTGCAGGCATGGTGCAGCCTGTGCTGCCGGTTCAAGTTAGAGCGGGCAGCATCTTCTCGCTTGAGCAGCACGGAGTGTGCGAGTCACGATCTGACAGGACATCTCACCACACCATACATCATAACATGTCCGAAACCTGCCTTTGTGGAGGCTGGTACTCTAGTTTATACCCCAGGAGTTTTTAACAATCTTGGAAAGAAAAACAGTGAGGATAGATGCAAAAACTGAATGTTAAGAGGGTCAAGTTCACCCAAGAAAAAGGAAAGGAGCATTTGGTAATAACCAGAGGTGTGGCTAGCTCAATCCTGCACATTTTTGCTCTTGCCTTGTGGAAGCCCAAAAGACTTCAGCATTGCTTTTTCTTCCCCCCTCCCCCGAATGTCAAATTGTCAGCCCATATAAAAGCCAACGTTAATTCTTCTTAATCGCTTCAAGGAGTGTCTCTTCTAAAATGAAAAAACAAATGCAAACACCTACTGTGAGAGACTTTGGGGAGACCTCCCCCTCTGCTAAACAATGAAATAACTATTACAGTGAATTMATTTCTATTTTATTTCCATTGTAGGCACACACAGAACTGTGTACAGAGCCACTCAGTATTTTCTGTTTTTCTTTTGACGTACTRCCCAACAGTAATGAGCAAACATTTAATGAGTGTCGACTCACTAAGTACAGTAACAGCAATGTTACTGGAGAACGAGAAAACTCCAGAGAAATGATTTTCATTCCTTCATTTTCTTGTACTGTGAATTGCATTTGCATCCAGTATGTGCACATTTACTCAGTCATAGGATAATAATGATAATGGATTTTTTTCTCAGTGCTGCTTTCTCTGGAGATCTGTAGTTTTATCAATAGCATAGTGACACACAAATAAATGGTACTCAGAATCTTTCCGCAAGCAAACTTCTGCATAAGATTCATCACATCAGCCAAAGAGGTATAACTTAGAAAGTTCTGTCAGTATTTAACAGAGCCTCATTTTTAAAGACAAAATTCATTAACAAAATGATAATTTTTCTTTTAGTGAGATAATGAGCACTATTGCCATCTGATGGTTTAGACATTGTCAGGCATATCTGATGCATTATTTCCAACTCTTTACTTATCTAGTTAATTCTGATATGTTTCTTGTAGAATAGATTAAGTTCCTTGTCCTGATTATTTTTCTGTTYGTGGGCAGAGGCAGGCTCAGGCAGCTGTCTGTCCAGCCTTGTGGATGATCCCATGGGTCAAAAAACAGCAAAACAGGAGGAAGGGCTCCTAGCTCCCAATATTGTTCCATCTGTGGTGATGCAGGGCTACATCATTTTGTGTTAACAGGGCCCACCAAGGGAAGGGGAAAGAAAAAGGTGGCCATCGATATTTTCCTGTATACATACATGCATGAAAGGGAGAAGGGAGCAAAGGCAGCCCCAGCTGCAGTCCAGAGCCAACCAACTCAAAGGACTATGCTTGTAAATAAGTGTCCTGGGTGGAACCAYAGAGTAAATCCCACTCACATTTCTGAAGCTGCCGTGTGGGCACAGTCAGGGCAGAGAACCTACAWGGCAGCTTTTGCTTGTATTTCCTTTTCTGGAGAGCAACCTCCCCAAAGGAGAGGTTTTGCTTTAGAATAAGTGTCAGGTTGGATGCTGGCTCCTCCCACATGGCTGTTGCTGCATCTCCACCCGCAAGCAGGAGGATGGGAGACACAGGAGGATGTTTGCCCCAGGCAAACGCTGGCTGCTCTTGGAGCACATCTTCTTGGTTTCYTTACCTGCCATATCCCACTTTTTCTGGCAAGAAGAGCAAAGAATGAGCCTTGAGCAGCTATCTCTTCCCTAGTCATATGCCAAGGGAAGGCTTCCCCTGATATAGGCAGAGGAAGAACACAGCTTCTGTTGCTGTCCCTTAGTAAAAGAATACAAAGTTTTGGGCTCTGAGCAGTCGAAACTGAAACATAGATAGCACTGTCAAAAATTAATCAGTCCAACAAGCAAATCAATTCATTATTCAATGAAATAACTCCTGTGGTGGCATCTCTAGAACACTCTGCTTAGCTTAGCGCAGTTCCTCGTGGGCACGTTACCAGCCTGAGAAAGCCACCGTTGCCAGTTCTGCACGTTGCCTTGCTGCTGGCTGGGAAGGGATTCTGGGCAGGGCTCAGGCTCAGAATTGTCTCAGGCCCAGGGCTCAGGCGGCGTTCCCAGAGCAGGAGCTGCCCAGGGCTCCCGCTGGCAGTGCACATCTGCCAGGCTGCTCCCAGGACTTGCTGGACACTCAGGCTGCTCTACACAGGGGCTCTCCTCATTGCCAGAGATTGTGTGGCTGCCTCATAGAACCGTTTTGATTTAGAGATGATGCCAAGGTCTCTTTTATTTCTTATTTTTGTGTAAATCTCTATCCGTAGTTCTCATAGCTCCCTGTAAGTGCTTACACCATTCTAGGCCTGACATCCCAACGTTGCATTTCCAGCTGCCATAGTCATCTGCAGAAGAAAGAGAAATCTAAACCTATCCTCAATCTSTGATCTTGAATAGGTGTTCCAATAAAAAGCCTTGGTAGAATCTCAGATATGGAAGAGATGCATCCTGAGACTGAGATATTGTGGGAGGACAATAATGAAATTTTACTTGCTGCAGTACCTGCTCKAAAGCTGAGCACAGGGAACTGGCATCCTGTGCTGTTGGTGTGCAGGATGTTTCTTCCTCAAGATTTGTCTTTCAAGAGACAGAGAGGTAGGAGATAAAAACACCTAATTGAAGGAAGTGTGATATTACCCCTGTATTTCCAATAAGTGCTTAGAAAAGCAAAAGAATTGGGGTATTTGGTGTGGCCCATCATGCAGAGGTTCAAATGGTTATGTAAAGTCTGTGAAATCATCTAAGAAAACCTAAAATCCCACCTAAAATGGTGTTAGAACAATCCCCCTACCATTTCATAGTGATATTTTCACTTGCAGCAAGAGACTTGCCAGGTTAAAGTCATACAGACTCACTGGRAATACAGATCTAGACAGATTTTTGAACCTCAGAAAATACGTTCTAACTTAGAATTTGAGACACTGGTCCTTTTGAGTCTGTTTATTCCTGTGTGTTTATAGTGAGATAACTGCATTAAACTAAGGACTTTTTGTAATTAAAGATTGCCCCTTTTTGCAGAAAAATATTCTCTCTTCCATCTCTCTTACTGTGTTTATAACAATAACACAGTACTAATATTTTTTTTGGCAAAAACTCACTTAAGATATCAAGACATAAAGATGAAAARGTATTGAAATCTAGCATGCCTTACTGAAGGGGATTGTATTTGCAGTTTGCTTCTATAAAAATCTGCAGATGACAGAGAATTTTTTTCTAAAAGAAACCTTTACTAACTACAAATTTTTAGAAGTTCTTATACATTGCTTCTCTCATATAAACTGGCCATTAATTGATCTTGATAACTGACTAAATACGTATTTGCCCGCACAAACAAAGTAAAATCAGGTATTTCTGTTTAAGAACACATTTATTCAAGAACTTCATAACTTCTGATTACTGCAGAACAAAACAGTTTAGCTTCAAAATCTTGCAGACCTCATAGTTTTGGGGGTTTTATTTCCTCTTTGYGCTCCTTAATTATTCTGTTCCTGTTAACGTGTGTGTTGGCACGCTCTGTGCACGGATTTCCTCACTTACTTTGTAGATGTGAGGAAATTCGTGGAGGAAACAACCGTGTTTAGAAATAACCATATTCCCTTGGTGGTGGTATTCCCAATTGCTTTGCTGCACAAACATGGCACATTTAAACGTTTTTTTTTCCAAACTCAGTGGAAGTGGGTTGTGGTTGTTCAGCAGAGCCGAAAGCTAGGTTTGTTGCAATCCTAAGTAATGCAAGGTACCCTTTTTTAGAAACTTTGGGCTACTTCTGGATGCCTGGACACGGGCAGGCAGCTGTGGATCCAGCAATGGATGTGGCAGGTCTCCACCTTCCCCTGGATAGCTCGGGCACTAAAAACACTTCTCGGGAAACAGTCAGTGGAACGTACAGTGCATTCTGCWGAAAACAAAATAAAGGATGAAGTCATGTCTTCAGAGCAAGGCTGTAAGATGAGGGGAAGAGTCCTAATACAAGAAAAACAAGGGTGTGAAGGCAGCAGAAGTGCAAGCCTGTTGTCATAGCAGCACAATGCTGCAGGGCTAAAATGTATCTTATGCGAAAACAGATGAGAATTAAGATACGCAGGTAAGATCCGGGCACAGCCRAGGAAGAGGGAAGGTAAATAGCACGTTGCAAGGACAGTGTGGAAGTGTGTGCAGAAACCCCCCTGAGCTCCCTGTGTCAGCAGCAGCCCCTCAGCACGAGTCCTGCAGGCGAGAGGGTTTGGTCTGTGGAGCACAAGTCCTAAAGTTGTGTGTGCCTGGGAGGACAATCCCATCCCCCTGGTGCCACCACCCCCTTTTCCTGCTCCATTGGCACYGGCTGGGACAGGGTCCCTCTGTTTTGTGTCTGTTCACCCTGCGCTGTGATGCTCCCACAGCCGCCAGCCCGTGCTCAGAGAACCCAGCTCCCTGTGGTGCCTTGGAAGGTCAAACCCTGCTGCCCCTCTAGCAAACAGAGCATGGAGAGGACAGCCTTTCTCAATCTGTGGCTGGAAGGATCACCCCTCAGGGASAGCCCACGAGAGGCCAGGGACATCTGTGTGTCACAGCCACCGACACCAGGCCACCCCCAGGCAGTGCCGGAATGCCCCATGGGCCACATTTGTACTTCCCAAAAGCTGTGACAAAGGCCCTGCCTTTAAGTTGGGGTTTAGAGCAGGAGAACCCCCTCTCTCCTGCTGGAAGATAGAAGGAGGAGCCGAGTTGTTAATTAACACCGTGGGCTGTGAACTTGCAGCTATTGAGGTTCCCTGCGGCGCGAAGGGATTGTTCCTCAGGATTCTGCTGGAGAGCCCTTGGCAAGAGCCCCTGAGAAGCAGTAGAAAGATGGAAGGGTGTTCATGGAAGCATCTGAGGTGCGTGGAACTGATGCCAGATCASACACAGGAGCAAAGTTTTTATTATTTTTTCCCCATCGTGAAAAATTGATCTCGTCGCCGCATGCCAGGCTCTGCTGCCCTGGCGCCCTGTCCTCCGGCAACAGTCAGCCCAAAAGACAGAGTGGGCTTCCCTCAGTGGAGCAAATTCAGGCAGATTTACAAGGTGATTGTCAGAATTAACGCAGTATTGATTAGAAAAGCTTCTCCACTTCAGATCAGAAAAGAAAAATCATATCTAGCGATTTTCTGTAGCTACCAAGCAGACAGATGGAAATGTAAATGCGCGCACATCTGCCGCTTCAAGCACTAATAGTTGTCCCTCAGTTGATGACTGTAGTTTGAACAATTTCTAGGTTTTATTTCTGTGAAAATTGTTTGGAGAAAACATAAATCACTATGTTTTGGAYAGCTGAAAAAATTAGTTACGAAAATAAATCCCGCGCATAATTAGTATCTGAGCATCTCTTCAGGAGACCTGATTGTAGGACTGCGAAAAAAAAAACGAGCTACTCCCAGTGATCCTCACTGCTTGCTCTCCAGCTGTGACTTCTGATGTTTATTAGGATCTGTTGGCTTCCTCTGTGTGCTGAGTGCTCCTCATCCCTCGCTGGGCTGGTGGGGTCAGGTTCCACTGCCCACCCCCCTTGGACCCTCTGCCCTGGACCCACGGCCCCAGATGGACAGCAGAGCACAGCCCTGAGCTCTCTGCATCTTCTGATGGAAATGCACTCTTGAAAGTTTAATTCTGCCCRTCTCTGCAGAGCCCACGGTGGGTTTTTTTCTTCTAAATTAAGCTGGAAGCTGTGCAAGTCTTTTCCCTCTCATAACCTTTTTACTTTTTGACTGAGGCCACCTCTTGACGTGAATAAAAAAGTACACTGCAAATGTATGAAATGTCAGAGATTACTGAGATCATAGAAAAAGTGGAGAAATTTATAGCTATCCATTAAATGCATTTTCTCCTCTTCATTTTCCTTGGCCCAAGTTACCTGTAAAAATTACTGAAAGAGTAAACCAGCTTCTCATAAAAATGAAGTGTGTATTTAAAATTATTGTCTTCATCCTTCTTTCTAGTTTTTCAGTCTTGAACCCAAAACAGTGATAAAATTTTAAGCAGCAATAGATTGAGTTCAGAACCTCTTCTGTCTTTCCTCCGTAACCATGAGATCAGACATTTCTTTATTTATTCTGTTTACTTTTTTCTTCTTTTTCTTTTTTTTTTTTAATGAAAGCTGAGATTTTAAAAAATCTCAATACTTCAGGCCCCAGGATTCACGGAAAAAAAACAGACTTGGTGAAAATAACAGCAAACAAATTCTAAGAGTGGCAAGAAGAGCAAAGCTATTATTGGATTTGAGCCATCAGATGGAGACTGCAAGACTAAATAAGTCAAATAATAGCAGCAACAACAACACAGTAATACGGCTTTGCAAAGATGATGCTCCTGAGAGTAAAACAAAAAAAAAAATGTCTGTGTGCCAGATCATTTGCAGTGCAGGAAGATACCCTTATATCTGGCTGGTTTTGTCTCATTGGCCATTCATCCACTATATGTCAAGTACAAACTATAGTTGAGTCCTTACCATGAGTGATGTCCCCTATAAACACCACATGTCACTGCTCAGGAGCAAAACCAAACGTGGTTTTTGAGGTATATGTGATAAGCAGGAGAGAGTTTTACACATCCTTGTGATTAAAAATGGTGTCTGCCCCTGAGCCAGCTTCCAAGAGAGTCAGGATGTGTTTCCAGCTGGGCAGGGGACCTTATCAAAGTCTGCAGGGTCCCAATGTGTGTTGCTGTCTCTGTGTCACTGGAGTTTCTCTGGGAACAAAGCTGTGCCACCAGCGAGATGAGACCCAAGTAGGACACTGGTGGCTGGGTCCTCATCCTCCTTGCCCATAGCTTTGATTGGGGTAGGAGATTATGTAATGTGAGCTTAAAGGATTTCTGGGATTCATTTTGCAGATGAATCAGCAGTTTCTAACCCATCCCTGCTGGGATGGGATCTGTTTCCTTCACGGGGAGGCTGCAGACTTCTTTGTTACCTGATTAAATTAACAAAATTCTGGTAACAGCTGCTCACTTTTGAATTAAAGAAAGRATTTCTCAACAAAGCAAAGGTGTACAGGGTTTTTTCACTCCTTCTTGTAGCTTCCTGTGCCTTTTGCAGGGGTTTAAGAGAAAAAAAAACAAGCTTTCCTTTCTGTCCTGACCATACATCTCCAAGTACAGCCCTTTTGCCTTCGGGCTCAGCTTTGATGCCACTGCTGAAAGTTGTGCCAAGCTCTGTACAGTGGAGAGCTGTCTCATAGGGCCCAGTGTGGGGCTTGGCCATCCCAGGGAACCCAAACTGACCCTACTGTGGGGCTCTTGTTCCCTGGACCTGCCTTCCTGTGCTGCTGGCAAAGGTAGGAGGACCGGCAGAAATAAAACAGATTGAAGAATTTGCAGCCATGGCAAATAGTGTAGCCCAGGATAAGTGAAAGGATTTTTGCTCCTTGCCATCCCCTCCTGGGCCCATGGACAGAACTAGCTGGTGGAGCAGTGCCATTTCACCAGCTCTGGTCTGTCAGCTGGGCCACAGGCTGAAACATGGCTTGGTGTGGAGTGTGAGACCAGTACAGCCCTCACCTGGAGGTATCTGCCTAAAGGGATTTGTCTCCTGGCTGAAGCCCTATTTCCTTTTTGTCTAAAATAAATAACCAAGTGAGCATGGGACTTAAAGTAAGCAAAGACCAAGACCAAGATGTTACCAAATGCAAATGACTAAAGACAAAAGGAAAACACTGCTCTAGAAATCTCTGGTGTGGTGCAGGACACACATAAACAGCGTTTTTTGGAAGGGAGAGGACAAGTCCAAGGGATGGTCACTGTTTAAACAGCAATGAAAGGAAAGGTGGGAGTTAATTGTTTCATGTCTGAACATTTCCAGGGCCTGTGTGCCACCGTGGTGAGGGAGCTCAGGTGGTGCTGTGCAGCTCTCATGCTGCAGTGTTCTGGCATCTCAGCAGCAAACTGCTTTTTGGTTCCTTGCACTGTTAGCTAGCTGAAAAAGCTGGGAGTGATGAGCMAGCAGTGCATGTCTCCCTTCAAGAAAAAAACATTCATTCAGTTTTTGTTACTCCTTTAAATTTCCCTTTCTCCTAATAGGATCAGTAAGGATAAGAACAGCTGGATAAATGAGAATCTGGTAGTCAGTCATTTGTCCCAGARCTGGGTGCCAGGTTTATTCAGAGTATGGTTTCTTGCTGTCACAATCCTCTGCACYGAGGAGTGCAATATGCATTATTCATTAGAATATTGCTAATGTTGTCCCCGTCACACGACAGCCTTTACCATCAAACTGAAGTTTCCTGGGGGACCTCCTGGTGTACCACAGGCAAGCCAAACTGCAGACTGTGCAATCCTTTGAACTCACAGGATGTGCCCTTGTAAGCTCGTGGAGCTTGTGTTTTCTGTGGAAACCATTCACCCGGGGTTATGAGTGTGGCCACAGCTGAATTCCAGCAGAAAAGAGAGAGCCATGGGACTGCAGCTCTCACCAGGGAAGAGGCAGCATCCCCTGGCTCATGGGCAARCCAGGGGAGAAAGGAGAGAGCCTGCAGCCACTCTGCAGCACACCCACACCCTGCCCTGCACCGAGGAGCACAGGGCTTTCCTAACATTGCTCTGGGAAAAGTGCAGATAAAKCCAAGTGTTTGTCTTGAGGAGGAAAGCGTGGGTCACAATTCCCAGTGATTAATCCTTGGGCGTGCTGGTGCAGTTCTCAGCACACGGTTCTTTTGTTGGGATGGAGGGAATGACAAGTTTTCCTCTTCTTTGGCCGTTTGCTGCGAATTTGAGACCAAATGTGGCAAAGCTCAGGATATATCTCATAGCTGCTCTAAACTGCACAAGCTTGCAGCCAGCTCCAGGGGCTGCTCAGCTGCCAGGATGTGCCAGGACATGGAGCTGTCTGCCTGCTCCCCTCTCCTCCCCAAAGCCAAATTGCAGAGAGATGGGATGGGCAGGTCCTCCCCACGACTCGAAAACAGCACCAGGTCACTGCTGCAGAGCAGGCTCCTCATTCTGAAATGATCATTTTTAGGGATGACATTTAGCCTTTCATCAAAGATGTAGTAATAGCTGCAATAGATGAGCTTATTTTATAACCTAAATATTAAAAGAAAATGCTTCAGATGTGGAAGGAAGCAAATGCTGCAGTGAGGCAGGGTGGGTAAATAGCAACACACACAGTTTGATAAAAGTTGCATGCCAGTTGAGTTTCTTCTGCATTTTCACTCCACAGATCCTCTCTGAAGGAGCTCTATTGCRAACCTAATGAAGGCAGGAAATTCCTTCTATTCCTCCTAGTT
The DNA here is from genome assembly GCF_030028575.1 of Malurus melanocephalus. Lineage (NCBI taxonomy): Eukaryota > Metazoa > Chordata > Aves > Passeriformes > Maluridae > Malurus > Malurus melanocephalus. Next base: position 78,425 of record NW_026624021.1, read on the forward strand.
GCCCTCAGCTGAGCTTCTTTATGTGACCTCTTGTTTTATAACATTGTTGTCAATGAAAACCATTCAGTAGCTCCCATTGTAAAAAAAAATTAAAATCAGATATCTCTCTTTGAGAGCATTGTCCCCAAGTTGTAGTGACATACATTTGAATTTGTACCCCAAAACAGCTCTTTCAAAGCAGAGCTTGGCATCCCCAGACTGAAAAGTTGGAAAGTATTCCCCATAGAGGTTGATTTCTTTGTCATGTTCCTGMAAATCTTTCGATTTCTTTTGTTTTAGAAGAAAGTTGTGCAAAAGGCCCTAATCTTACACACAGGCAGTTACACTTTTCTCCCACCACAGTGGAAAATTTTGCTTCTCACCATGGCCAGGTATCGTGTTCTCACAGTACTGTGAAAAGATTTGTTAGTTCAGTTCATTTCTCAAACTTATCTTCCTAATGTCAGTATTGAACTGTTATTTCTGTAAAAAAAAAAAATAATAAAACTACTCAAATGTGGAAAAATACACCCCCAAGCTGCTAGAGACACGAGATGAGAATATAGGAATGTTGTAATCTTTGCCTATATGATGTCACATTTTCCTGAGGAATGGAGGCATCATAACTAAATTTATGYCCATCACAGACTGTGCAATGTAATCACAAAACAATCAGATCGATTGTGTCRTATGCATGATGGGAGACGGTTCTGCAAATAAGTCTGAAATGCCACACAAAAGCCATTATGGCTGTTTAGTTTCAACAGATGCAGGAGGTCAGCCACGRCTATTAGACATTTTGTTCATAGTCCCCAGATGAGTGTATAAGCTCTGCTGCTCTTCTGTACACTATCTTTTGGCTTTTTAGACAATGTTTATAATTGGCAAGAATGATACATGTTAGCAAACTCAGTATTTTATTTTTGAAAAACATTGTAACCCCAGCCTATTAGCRCTATTCCCTTGCTGTATTTTAAATYTCTTGTTTCTTCTACRTTGACTAAAATGAATTCAGAAAAGGTTGCAAGTTTTCTATATTTTTTCAAGAGGAGATGGTAATTTTTTCTCCCTTTCTGATGCTCAAAAATAACTGATWGTTTTTGAGGTCAGAGCTCAGGCATGGCAGATTTCAGAAGGATGTGAAACAACTTAAAAAGGAGGGTGCACTAAGAGCTGCTAGGCCTTACAATAACCTACAAACCCTAAAATTAGGGGACCTTCACTAATTAACAAAACCTCTCAGAGACAGCAAGAGAAAAACAGTGTCCATCTCTGCCATTGCTCCCTGCTCTCAGCGTGCTGAGCATTTGACAGGGGAAAGAGGGAGGGGGAAAGAGGGTAAATTATTTATTGTCAGCTGTCTTTTCCCTGCTGTGCCCACAGTCTCTACACAMAGCACATGCAGCTGTGTCCTGTCCTTTACTCTGAGCTGTGTGTGCTGGTCCCTGCATTGCCATCCTGCACAGGTGGCACACATGGTCAYGGTGCTCCTCTGCCTTCTGTACCTCAGGCTGCTCTCTTGAAAGAGTCATTGGGCAATCTTGAGCACAAAGGAGTCCCTGGGCATGGTTGGGCACTCGCTGGACCTGTTGAGTTTGCTCAGAGAGGCCAAACAGCAGATGCACGTGGCACATATGCAAGTCACATAGTCTCAGAGTTCCAGGAAAAAGGACATAGGGGAATAACACCGCTGGTTTGATGCATGTTTTTTTTTTTTTTTTTTTTTTTTTTTTTTTTTTTTTTTTTTTTTTTTTTTTTTTTTTTTTTTTTTTTTTTTTTTTTTTTTGCAATGAGTGTGCTATTAATACCGCAGTCACCGGAACTTCTGTTGTTGTTATTGCTTAGATCAAATAGAAAGGGGACAGCAGTGAGGAGCTGCTGTCATTCTGGCTGCTGCTGTGCGAGGTGAACTGATGAATAACGTGTGTGATTTCTCTTTCCCTTGTAGTTGCACTCTGCAGTGACCAGGATCCAAGTTCAAAGACCTGGTTTCAATTACACGTTTGCCCATATATGTATCCTGAACAATGACAAGACATGCATAGTGGACGACATAGTGCATGTACTGGAGGAATTAAAGGCTGCTCGTTCTTCTAATCGAACTAATTTTGCAATCACTTACCCGATTACTCACTTAAAGGATGGCAGGGAAGTGTATAACGGGCACCAGCTCGGTGGGGTTACCGTGCACAGCAAGGACCGGGTGAAGTCTGCAGAAGCCATTCAGCTCACCTACTACTTGCAGGCAATCAACTCCTTGAATGACATGGTGGCAGAGAAGTGGGAATCCATTTTTTGTGACACTGTTGAACTTTTCCAGAAATCCAACAGGAAAGTCAAAATGTATCCTTTCACTTCTTCTTCGCTGAAGGAGGATTTCCAGAAGACGAGCAGGGTGTCAGAACGCTACCTGATCACAAGCTTGGTCCTTGTGGTCACCTTGGCCATTCTCTGCTGCTCCATGCAGGATTGTGTCCGCAGCAAACCCTGGCTTGGCCTGCTGGGATTGCTGACCGTGACCCTTGCCACCCTGACTGCGGCTGGGATCATCAATCTCACTGGTGGGAAATACAATTCCACCTTCCTGGGAATCCCCTTCGTCATGTTAGGTAACTATCTCCTCTCTCTCTCTCTCTTTTGTGTGTTTGTGCCTCCCTGACGCATTTCTCAGCAAGCAGAGAAGCATTCACTGCATGGTTCCTGTTGTCTCATCCCTGCAGCACTGCCCCATGCCAAATCCACACTGTCTCTTTTCCTAAATTGATTTTATGGTGCCTGGATGTTGAAGTCGTGCCTGGGGCTCCGGTGTGGCGTAGCACTGTGCCGTAGGATGTGCAGTAGCAAGGAATGAGGATGTGCAAATGCCGTGCCTTTTGCCGAGAGGGAGCCCAGCTGCTGCTTTTCTGTGGATGTTTGATTCTGCTTTTGGAAGGAGGGAGACCTTTGCAGTGGTCCCCACGCAGCACTGACAGTGTCAGCTGTGCTGGCAGATCAAAGGGCTGCCCACGCTGGGCATTTAGGGCGTGCTGGTGCCTTTGGAGAGCAGAGAGGTGCTGTCCTGGCTCAGCGATCACCACCCATGGGATAAGAGCGGTGTTGGTTCTGGGTTGTGTTTGTCCACGATCCCTGTGTTGGCCCAGCGAGCGTGGGGAGGGTTTCCAGGCATGGGACAGAGAGTTTTGACACCCCTGGTGAGGGATGGAGCTGCAAGGTCRGCACCAGCACATCCCATCCCATTACAGAGGGTTTGGAGGGAGGTGGCACTGGCTGCTCCCTGGCTCCCGTGCCAGCAGAGGTGTCCGTGTCCCCCTGGGGTTCTTATCACCTTCATCACTGTGGGCTATGGAGTGGTTTCAGTTTGTCTTGTTTTGTTTTCCTCGAGGGAAGGGAAGGGAAGGAAAAGAAAGGGAAGGAAAGAAGTGTGATCATCTCACTCCCAACCCAAGTCAGAGCCCTCTCCTGCTGGCACCGGGGCGTTTGTGGGATTGTTGTGCCCAGAGAGGCAGGAGGACTTCACGGGAGACAAAAGAAGAGCTCTGGAGRGTTCAGAGCCTCTTTGTTTGTGTTTGGTTCATAACCAGTGTGGAAAGCTTTGTGTGCTGTAGGTGTTTAATGCGTCCTTGTTCACGCCATTATTCATATGCATGCATTGATCTGATCACGGCTTCCCCAGCTGAAAATCAGTGCTCAGTAATACTTCAGGTTTCAAATGTAAGAGTGTCTCCCCTGACTTAGTCACATCGTGGAGTGATATGACACGTTTTCAGCACAGCTATTTTTATACCCAGCACCAGGTTCCCGTGCCATGCCAGCACTGTAGTGCTGTTGCACTGTGGTATTGTTGCACTTTAATTAAAGACTATGCTTCAGTGCATCACACTAGCAGTGAACATACAGAATATATTCAGTGACAAACAGAATTCAGCTACATTACATCGGCTGTCATTTTCAGGTGACATCCATGAAAATTAAACTACATTGTAATCTAGAGGAATGCAGCACAAGAAAGTCAGAGTCAAAAAAAGGGTATCRTTCTGACCTGAGTCTTTGGTTTCTTTGTTGTTTTTTTAATGCCTGTTCTTGTATTATAAAATTCAATTCCTCAAACTAGAAGTATATATTAAGTGTATATTAAAATATAACACACTAAAAGTGTATATTAAGTGTAACTTTACATAGGAAGGGATTTCCAGATGTGTTACATGAGCAGCAGAAAACCAGTCTAAAGTCCAGGCATATAAAGTGAAAGTACAKGGGGAAAGTGACTCCAAAATATAAAATATTAGCTTTGTTTAGGGATCAAAGCRTCTGCTCACTGGGACAACCTTTCAGATCTTTAATTTACTAATAGTGACAATCCTGAGACTTGAAATCCTCAAAGACTTAGAGATAACTATGAAAAGTTTCACATGTCTATTTTAGTGCTCCTTTAAGTGCCAAGCTGTATAGCCAACTCTGCTTTCCTTCCTTTTTT
>NW_026624021.1:82967-101105 GCF_030028575.1 Malurus melanocephalus
TTTTTTTTTTTTTTTTTTTTGGTCTTGCTTGGTTGAAGTATTCCACTCTTAAAAGGGCAGCTCAGCTCCCACTGTGAACTAGTCAAGACAGAGCAGCAAAGTTCGTGTGAATCTTGCCTGCTTCCCCAGCTGCATAAAATCTCCCAAGGGATGGGAGTATCAACAGGTGAACAGAAGGCACTGAAGTCATTTTGGAGGTTTTAATGAGAACTGTTTTAAACAGAGAGCTAGAAAGGCAGGTTTGGCACTTTTTTTTTCTTTCCCGAAGTACAGTAGAAAGATTCAGCGTGCATTTCAAAATGTATTTCATACCTAGATGTTGTTTTGCTGATAAAGGGTGTTTTAAAGTCAAGGCAACTGAAGGCTGGAGACACCAAGAACCCTTCATTATAGCCTGCTGAACTGCTTCCACTTAATTTCAGTGACCATCAGATTAGATCATAGATTAACTGACCTTTAGAAAGCTAAAGGATTTCTGGCTAACGATGTAGCCCTGTATCTATTACTCATAATCTCATGGCTAAAAGCAAAAGTGAGATAGAAAAAATGATTACACACTGGACATGTTTCAGGCAAGGCCCCTTTACTGGTATACATCATTAATGAAGTTTCCCTGGTTTRCAGCAGCTGAGGATTTTTAACTTTTCATCAGTGTTGCGGAGGCGGGGGGACACTCTCCAGACRTCATCTGACACAGGAAGAGATTACATCTTTCATAACAGATAGTTTTCATCATGTACTTTGTCTCCTCCTTGGACCTCTTCRTCCTGTGTTTCACTGCACAACCACYACAGCATTTGCATCACGTCAAACCTGAGCTCCCCTGCTGCAACTCGGCTGTCCTCCTTATTTATCTGTTGCATCTGGAAAATAATTTATTTTCTTTTCCTTTGCACATTTGGGACCACTCTCCCTTGCCTAGTCCTCCTTCTTTTCATCCCAGTTTTCCTCAGACTGTGTTTACCAGACATCCAGCAGCCTTCTTGCATCTGACCATTCCACATCTTCCGTGGAGTGTGGTTCCTAAATCCGGGCACAGGATTCAGACTGAGGCTTTCAGCAGCAAGTAGAGTAGGAGGATGATTTTTCACATCTTGCATATGGCACTGCTGTTCATACATCGCCATATGTCATTCATTTTTTTTCTCAGCAGTACGAAATAGTTGGCATTTGGTTGGTGGTACATGATAATTCACAGATCCTTCGTGTCATTTTCTACCCTTTTCACAGTCATTTATTCCAAACAACCTGTAGAAGTTTGCCCTTGTCCTTGCTGAATTATAGCTTGTTTATCTCACACCATTTCTCCTCTTCAATAAGTTTATCTGGAGACTATAACTGCCCTTGCAAGATGTATTAGTTGGTCRGCAATGTTTTACAATTATTAACCTTTTCATATTTTCAAGAATTACTTTCTGAATAGGTTGTCCAGTCACAAGCCCATTCTAAAAATATGGACAGTATGTCTGGAAAACAGGCTGATCAAAGTGCTTTGTAATACTTCTTTCATTCTTCCTGTTTTCTTTGACATCCCTTATTCATCAGCCATTTCCAAGAACAAACAAGATATGATGAAGGGCACCAGCCTCTGTAGATGTTGAATCCTCAGCTTTTGCATCAACAGGGAATTTGAAGTTATTAAATGACCATGACTTACCAAATTACAGCTCAGGCTATCTAAGTGTAGGCAGGAATATCTTTTGCCTACTCCACCTGTTAAATATGACATACCAGCTTAAACACTTCATACTTTGGTTTTAATCGTGGTAGTTTATTCTAATTTATTTTACTTTTTAATTAAGGCAGATTGCTGTAACCTGTCTTACAAAAGATGACTCTACATAGTCAGGGTATCTCACTACTATGACAATTTTTACCTTGTGGCAGGCTTCTTTTTCACCCTCCCTGGTTTCTAACTCAGTGGCAAAAATTGAATCCAGGAGAGATGTTTCCAAGACCCCCTTGCCCAGAAGGTGCTGAAGGAGTGAAGGTTCTCTTTGGTGGCTGTGAGCTGTGAGAGGGGGCTTTGCTGGGGRGAGGTAACACACGAGGACAGCCTGGCTGCAGCCACTCTTTTCTCTGRGATATCTTGTCAAGCCAAACTGGGAACTGTTCTTCCCCAGCTATGGGTTTATACAGGTCCTTCTAAAGTGAATGTGAAGCCTTAAACCTGGGGAAATTGGTGGGCCCCCACCATTCGCCTGGACGTAGTTTGAATTAGCATATGTCACTGTGGCTTTTTAGAACTGCCATCCACATTTATCTGTGTGTACACAAGTCATTTAAGGACCAGTTTACTCACATGTCTAGTTCATATGGAATACTTTGCTGAACTAAGGTTATTCATTTTTGACCGCCGGAACCAAAAAAAAAAAAAAAATTCTACAGCTTGGTTGGATTTAAAATAGCTGATTTATAGTGTCAGCTGAAAAACAGAATTAAAATTTTGATTTCCTCTTSCCTTCTTCATTAAAAACTACAGATGTTTGGTCTGGCACAGATGCTAATATATCCATCATAAGTTTCCCTTACACATTAAATGCTGTTTAAGAGCTGCCAAACCTTTAAAAACACTGTTTTCCTCAGAAAAACACGGTGTTACCAAACAAATCATTGGACAGCGAGCAGCACCGTCTGAACAAGTTTTTGGCGTGACTTTTTTCTCCTTCCCAGAGGCAGAGTGGAACCTAGGCACTCAAAAGAAAATTGCAGCATAGCCCTCTGCTCTGAAAAGTAGCAATGTGTTTGCTGTTCCTTCAGAAATGAATACAGCTTACTCGGGGAGAAGTGGCTCTCTTCAGCTGCCAAGTTCGTGAAAAGCATCSGCTGTGAAGCCGCGCTGGAACGCCGGGCGCTGCCAGATATGGGCAGGGACGCGGGGCCAGCTCCCAGAGCTTATATTTAGCTTCCAGTGCTGGCAGGGGAAAACCAGGTAGAAGTTATGAGAGTGGCTTGAGCTTGTAGCACRCTGTAAAAGGAAACGATAGCCAGCCATGTGTGAAACTGGACAAAACAGGGACAAATGGAAAACGCCCTCTTTACCGCATCCCTCCATCCTCCAATTGCATCCTGCCCTGCAGCGTGCCCCTTCTGGGGAGAGAGAAAGGGAAAGGAGTCAGCAGAGAGGTCCAGGGAGGGATGGCTGGGAAGGAGCAGGTGGAAATGTCAGGCAGGACCCCCTGAGCTTGAATCCCAAGTGACAGAAAGTGAGCAGGAGAGGGACACTCTGGTGAGGTGCAGGACACCTTGGAATACCTGGAGTGGCACCTCCAGATGCAAATAGATTCCAGTCACTTCTTGGAAACACAAATTTGTTGGACAYACCTTCCACATGGCTTGCCTGGGGGAGAGCTGTGCTGATGGGGGAGTGAGCTGAGATACCTGCACAGGGGCTTTATGGATGCAAAAAGCTGGAGCACCAAAGATGGGATCTGGGGTCAGAGACAGCTGGGAAAGAAGGCTGGCAGGAAAAAGTTAGGAAACAGAAGGAGAGGGGAGGTCAATGTGTTTGATGATAGGAGTGAAAAKCGTGGGAGGGCAAGTGAGAGGGTTGCTGAAGGTTAGAGACCATGAAGGCAGCAGGAACTAACGCAAGCAGGGCAGCTGACACCACCCAAAAACCCGAGTGTTTGCTATTTTCAATAAAGCTGAAGCCTCAACTTTGGTTACATATAGAGAGTTTCAAAGAGAGGAGCAGCCCCTCCACAGGTCCCCCCAGTGCCCTCCAGTCCACACACCCCCAAATATTGGACTTTGTATAGTATTTTTCCACTGATTSTCTTGCTGTCAGTTAATAAAAATGTGAAGCTTACTGAGTCTGGTATTTTATTCCCCAGCTAAGCTTTCTCACTCTCCCCATCCAACTGTCCCTCTGCTGTTTTTTCATGCTGGGAAGAAGCGTGTTCTCCTTCAGCTGGCTGCCTGCACATCCCTTTCTCCCATCTCATCCATCTCTTTTGCAATACCTGGCAGCCTCCTCCAGCAGGTCTCACCCATCTTCCTGCTGCATCCCCTTCCTAATGCCTGCACAATTCTCATCATCTTTTAGTCTCTCTAAGCTTCCTTCATCTTTTCTGCTGTTTTCCCCATCCCTGTCTGTGTTCCCTCTGCCATTTTGGTTGGGTTTCCTTTAAATTTCTCCTCTCTCATCCTCCCCTCTCTGCAGCCACAGCTGGGCCCATTGCTCCTACCATTTTCTCTGTATTCTTCAATAACTTGCTTGGCTCTCACATAGATCCCCACTACACCCTGCAGTCATATCTCAGCTGCTTCAGATTTCCCAGTGATTTCCACCATTCATCCTTTCCTTTTTTCACACTGCCAAAGCACTCCAAGAGTGCCCTGGAAGTACACTTGGTTTTTTGTCACTCCATCTGCTCAGCTTTCCCAGTTCAACCCTGCACAGCTCAGTTACAGTCCTAAAGCATTCTGTGGTTTGTTCCTTTCATCCCCCCTTCTAAGAAATKAATAAAATTTTCCGGTTTTATCTGCCCTGAGCAGACAGAATCCCAGGCAYATCACTTTCCTCATCATCCCTTTTTCCTCTCCTTTTTCTGTCCTTAGTCCCTCAGTCTCTTCTGACATCTCTAAGCAGCCATGCATCTTCTGCAGTCCTTCAAGCATCACCTGGCGTTTCTGTTCATCACAGGAAAGTGGGTTCCCAGCCACCTCTCCTCACTCAATCTACCAATCAGTCCTCACAAAAGTCAATATTTTCCACCCATTCCTTCACCTGTTGATCTTCCTCACCCCAGCTCTCCTCCTGAAGGATGATGTCCCAAACCCCTTAAGGAMCCCAAACACTGAAGCCACCATTGTAAGGGAAGGAAATAAAACTAAAGCACGAATGGTGGCAGACTTTTCAGACACCAGCCCTTTCCTGAGCAGTGCAAAAGCAGCAAGTAGAGCTTGCAGCTGGCTCACATGTCACACAGCCAACGTTGTGTCCAAGTTCCCCCCTCACCAGCACAAAGCCCAGTGAAATCCCTGCACACGTACRCGCTTCTTGGCTTCAGAAGACTGCCGATGACTCAGATAATTTACAGTGTTTTTTGGAAGAGAGGAGCTCTATCTGTAGGAAGTCAGTCCAGAGAACATCTTAATATCAAAACCAGGTGCTGTACAGTCATTGAATAAGATCAGCCATTTCCTCTTGATTGGTGTTGCTCCAATATACACTKGTGAAGAGTGTGTTACAAGTGACACAGTGTGTTCAATGAGCATTCATTTATGCAGATGGGAACAGAAAGCTGTTCTTTTACTGTCTGCATTCTTTATTCTGAGGGGAAGTCAGTGCATGCAATGGCTCAGTGGAGGGCTTTGTCAGAGATGTCCCAAACATGGGTACCAAGAATTTGGCACGGACATCCTGATTTTCTCCCAAGYCATGAAGTCTCTCAGGAGAAACTTTCACATATATGAGAATATACTGGAATTTCAGAAGTTAAAGAAAGAAATCCTTATTAAAGAAGGGAGTCTTTATATATACATATAGGAAGTGTGTATATATATAATATGTGTGTGTGTGGTACACTTTGCATACTGGGCCTGGGGTGTCACTGAAGACCTGGGGAATGTCAGCAGAAACTGATGTTACTTCATTTTAAATCTTTCTATGACAGATGGTGCCCATTGTGGGCTTCAAGTAAATAACATCTCCCAAATAGGCAATACCCTAGATTCTTGTGTGCCAGAGAGGGGATCAGTAATTTTCAGGTCATGAAACCTGTTAATGGTGGAGAAGGATTTAATCCAGAGGTGTATTAAATGAAATTGGAATAAGTCTGGATGCTTTGTGAAAAGCCCAAAAAGTTGCAAACTTGTAATTATTCTTTTATTTTTTTAGTCAGAAAAAAATAGTAGATTGGATGTGCTTTAACTGAATTTTTGCAACTTTCTGAACATTGTGTTTCACATATGGTTGATCTATATGAGTAAGAGTAGTGACAAACATCGTTTAAACAGGAGAATTTGAGTGCATGTCTGAGATGYTGTGGTTGTAGCTTTCTTGCCAGAAAAGGGGGAACTTGAAGTGTGGTAAATAAATCCATATTCCACTGGCCTGTATTCCACTGGGACCTGGAAACAAATTATATTTTAGCTCGTGGTCTTAGAAATTTAAAGCAGATTTAAAAGATGTTTGCCCCAAATGTACCCACTGTGTCTTATTCCATCCTCAGGAGGTGTCACTTTGCTCTGTGACACTCGCCTGTTTTCTGACATGGTAAAATTAACCTTGCACAGGTGATTGCAGGAAGCTCTCACTTCTAAGTGCTTCTTTCACACAGCGTGCATAAAATCTCTCCAAAACACACTTAATGAAGAAAATAAGTTGTCAGTTTTGTCTGCTGATATGAGCATGTCATGTGGGAGACGAGCCCAGGTTTTTAACACACTCACTCCCCATCTGACCCCCTCCTCAGCTAGTGAGGCTTGAGGAACTTGCACCATGGGGGAATTCATCTTGCCAGCCACATCTGTCATTCCTGTGCTGTCCTGGCATGCCACTGTCCCATCCTGTTCATTCCCCTGGTGCACAGGGTGGTSCTGGCTCACACTCTGGGGTCTGCACCCCAAGACAGCAGCAGTGGTGAGCAGACCCCTGCCCTCCTCATCTTGCCATTCTCCACATGGCTTTCTCCCCGTCTCTTCAAATAACAGCTTACACAGGGCACTCTGGGGGATTTTCTGATGTTTCCAAGCTAATGAGAATGAAGAGGCATTTCTGGTGGAAATTTGGGGCAGGGAGACCCTTTGGAGACCAAACAGAGTCCAGTGCTCCCCTGGAGTTTGCTCCAGAAGGACAGAATTGCATGTATGGCTTTTGGTTCAGATCTGCACAGGGTCTGGGGAGTCAGAAGATGAACAAGCCATGCAGACATAAATATTCCAGCAGCTAAAACCAAATCTTGCTAACATGCAGCTCCTTCCTTCTGTTGCACTGAAAGAAATATGACTTTTAACTTTTGCCAGGTCTTTTGTGAAAACAGAGGAAAGCAAGTGGCACATTTAAACAGAGCTGACAGCATGCTATTTAAATGCCAAAACAAGCCTTTATTGATTTTTAAGTGGAATTAAATGTTCTCTTGATATATAAAAATGGATTTCAAACTGTAACTTAGTTTGCTTATCTTTCTCAAAATGCAAAAGCCACTCAAGTTTTCTCTCAAATATATCTGTTTTTAAAACATATTTCCCTGACATTCTTGCTATCACTGTAAMAACAAAATCTCAAATATTACATTGTTTCAAATGTGAAAAAGGACAATATGACAAAAAAATCCAGCATTCTCCCAAAACCTAAATCAGTAATTTTRTCYTGTTGAAACAATAGGCCTATTCAGRATTAACCACATAAATGCTGAATTGCATGTATAATCATTATAATAGGARGCCTTTAGTTTAAACAGAATTTGGTAGGCTTTAAAAAAATAACTTGAAAATGCAATATTAAATAAGATTTTTTTTTCTTAGTGAATAGCTTTAAAATACACATGCTYCAAAAATAAAAAGTGATGAACCATGCTACCACCATTGCTGATTAAGGATTGTGGTGAAGTYTAGGACTATGAATACCGAGGCACTGTTTAATTTACTTAATTAAAGCACTTCTCATTCTTTGTTTTTCCCCTTATACAGGTAGAAAAATTACAGAATGTTTATGTCTGTTATGTGTATGTATTTCTTCAAAGCTAGGGATTTATATGTAGAATTATTTCAATGGCAATGCATAGATAATGGTTTTAAAATTATCTTGTGACTTGTAGCATTTTCTAAAACATTGGCTCACTGTTGCTTGTTTGCCACGATAAAAAATAGTACTGGAGAGTTTATAGTTGGGGTGCACCATGTACCCCAAGCATTACTGACTGTGTCCACACAATTTAGGGTGAGACCGAGGGTGTGATTTCTTTTTGTCAGTGCCTGCTTTGTGCAAACGTGTACTTTTTAGTAGAGGTGAGAAAGAGCTACACCTGACCAAAACAGACTGTTTCACGTGAGAACAGAGAGTTGATTGGGTGCTCTATTTCCAAAAGTTCAGTTTAAAATGTGGGATATCATGGCAGACACTCGTTGCCAGAAGGCAGATGAACCTGGTCCCCTTTTTGTGCTCGGGAGTGCTGCGCAAGACCTGAGCGAGCCATCAACCTTGTGCTGGATTTCCAGCCACACCCCATTTTCCTGATTGTGCTTTAAGCACTTTGAGCACAGGTTTAATGGCCAGGGGAGTCTTTCAGCAGGATCCACAACTGAAAACATCACTGTGGTCTCCCAAGTGAAGCACTGAGCACCAGTTGAAGATGTCTTCTTCTCTGCATGCACCATCCAAGCCCGTGTGTGCTGCACGGGGACACTTTCTCTCCACGGCGCTTTTCTGTGGGCACAGCCGCCCACAGCTGTGAAACACAGCACATTCTGGGAGCWTATTATTAAACATTTTGGTTTCTCTTATTTTGTTGCCAAGTAGATAGMGCACAAAACACAACTCTCTCTCTCCAGAGATTGAGGCAGATCTTTATCTGGTGTGAATGCACCAAGACRCTGTGGTTTTGATGCTGGTAGGAAGTTGATGAGTACTTGGGCATGCTTGGGGCTTTCTGACTGGGATGGACAGGGTTGGAGAGTCAGCCTGACACCTCAGGGTGAATAACTAATAATCAAATGTGAAGCAAAACCAAAGACTAATCTAATGGTTTCACGCCTAGATGCCCAACAAGCTCACCTACCTAATTTCAGTATGTTTCTCTCTTGGKAAGATCCCAAGTCAGATGTGACTATCTGCAGCATGGTACACCTTAGGTGACATGTGTGTGAAATTTAGTAGCCTTTCAAACAATAATTTCAAATWCTGAATCTACCCAACAGTGCTGTCATGCTGGTTTTGAGGGATGTTGTCACACCTGTAATGCAGTTACAGCACAGCCATGCAGAGTCTGTGTGACAGGAGACAAATCAAGTCCTGCAATATGTACAGCCTGTGCTCACACCAGCACAACCCATCCCATGTGTCCTGAATCCATGCACCATGCTTGCACGTAGCATTCAGGCTTATTTGGCCTTTGAACCTGTGCTTGGAGGTATGAAATGAGGTCAGGCTGGAACTTCAATCATTTTGCCAAAGAGGATGCATTTAAGACTACCCAAATGTCCACAGCCCGCAGTCCCCTGGTCACAATTCCTCTGAGATGAGCACTGCTGCCTGGAAACATGATTGTTTAGATGAGTATCTGTCACGATCTGCTTAACCTAAGCAGAGGTCGTGGGGGTTCATTATCAGAATCTCAGAGTGCAAAAGAAACGAGGGGCAAGTATAAATTCAAAATCATGAGCAATTTTGTTGGATTTTCGCGATAGAAGAGGGTGAGAGAGAGAGAAAGTGAGAGAGAGAGAGAGAGAGTGAGAGAGAGAGAGTGGGGTTATAGCTACCAATGGCTCCGACGAGTCCTTCGAGGTCCGGATTCCATGGATTCGCCAGCGTGCATTGGGGAGATCTCGTCAGGGTCTTTTCAGAGAGACTCTTTATAGTCCTTTTGAAAGCGGGTGGCAGCAAGCCAGGGGGCTGCAAAGTATGCAAAAACCAGCCAAGAGGTGGGGAAAGAATGTCCATTGTTTTCAGTATGGGGTCGTGCCGTTCTCTTCCATCTTCACGTCAGGAACAGCGCAGCCATCCATGGTTTACACGCTGTACCTTCCAGCCAAGGAGCTGGAAACTTGGCAGTCATCCCACCTTGATCTGGTTTGGACTCCTTTGAGCAAAAGCCCCCCCTTTCTCCCCCTTGGGGTTTTTGGGGTGGTCAGTCTCGATGATCGTGAGACAGTCAAGGGTCTTCTGTACGGTCTCTTACAGTATCTTACAGGATGTTAGTATCCTATAGGATTTCACTCTACGCTGTGGACTGGGCTCCCACAAACAGACAAGTGTCAGGAAAGGAAGCAGGATTCACAGTGCATTTTCTCAGCTCAGCACAAACTTTTGGGACAGACAAGTCTGCACTGTGGGATGTTCAGCATTACACACCCTCCTTCAGGTCTGACATTGACGCAGCAAATCTGGAAAGTTGCAGCGCTGTTTGCAGACCACAAAATTGGACATTGCTTAGGGCAACCCACAATTTGTTACAACAGCGTGCTAAGGATGGTATAGCTGATCAGCTCAACCCATCCCAGTAAATTATCCACTCAGTGAAAAGTGTTGTATAAACCAGGTTTGGTGCTGATTCTACCTGCATGCTGAAGTTTCTCGTTTAGCTGTAGCGTTTTATTATTTTAGTGAGAACGGGGTATGGTGCCAGATGTTTGCTTCAGCTGGATGCAAATATTCTCGCTCTGCCTGTCATATTGAGCAGCACTTTGAGCCTGCTGTATGTTCTGAGCTGAAATGGTGCCTGCTGGGACAGGCCACATGAGGCAGGCCGGGTATTTAGTCAACAACTGGTTGATTGCAGCTCCTGTGACAAAGGGAGTCCGGATTAGCGGTTTCACTTGGCTTGTCAGAAGATGGGAGCTCATGAGATCGCTGATMTAGCTGGAAAAAAATAAGTCAGCGGGGGGAAATTATCTCAGCCTCTTTGTTGACATTGCTGTGGAAAGCAGTCCTGGAGTTGAGCAGCGTCCATTGTTATTTTTAATACTGTCAGCTAGGAAAATTCATTGTACCTTCATTATATCATATGTTATTGCAGGTACCGCTTTGGAAAGGGCAATTCCTGCGACATGATTCTGATCTCCTGTGTACTATTTTTGCACAAGAGCAGTTCTTGAGACCTTGCCTGCATTGGCAGCAAGCTGGGATATGAATTTACAGCATCCTAGCTATTTCATGTTAATTCATCTGGTGTTTGTCTCTGCGGATGATATTTCACTCCACTTTGAATGTGAATCAAGCTGTGCTTCACGGATATCCACAAAGCAAGCTGGTGCAACATAGTTTGCCCTCTGTACATTCACACCCTCTTTCACAGCACACTAAATTCCTTTTGCTCCTATTCAGTGGGGCAATTTCAAGCTTAAATCAACCTGAGTGGGACAACGTTGGTCTGGCTGAACTGATGGCGTTATAAGGATGCAGCCATTACAGTGCAACCAAAAACCCTAAATCAAAATCCATGCTTAACCTCAGAAATTCCATCAGAGCATGATTCCACTTTAAATTTTCACCCACCCGCTTTACAAGGCTCCCATGTATCCTACCATGACTCGTTGCCCATTTCAGACAGTCTTTTGTGCCATCAACATCAGGAAAAGATTGCGTTTAAAATGTAACCTTCCAAAAAATATTCTATTTTCTAATCCCCACCATTCSTTTAGTCCAGAGTAGATGAAAGCAGGTGAATTAGTAGCCATGTGGAGCAGAAAACTTTAGTAGGAGAGAGGAAGTAATGCCTGAGGAGGGAGAAATGCCTCATATCCCAGCTTTGCCACCAGTGAAGCCTGCCCTCTCTGGAAGACAGTTCGATGCTTTATTGGTGTTAATTGGGGCTTTTAAGGGGCAGTGTACATCCTGGTGCAGCACTCAGCCTCACTGAGGGGCAGATCTGCTGTTATTAGTGTTTTCTGTGCCTCTGCATTACAAAATCCATTACCCCTGAAATGCCACCTTCCACAAAGAAAGTTGGAGCTTCCCAACCTGTCAGTGGCATTTTAGTCAGAGAGATTTTATTCGAGTGTCAAACACATACAGAGACATACAACCTTCAAAACAGTAAGGACAAAAAAGTTGAGAACTATTATTAAGAACTATTCAGTGTACTGTTATTCTCTACTTTCATRGATGGGTCAAATTGCAAAAAGAAGAACCAAAAATCTTGTTCTCAGTCATTCCCCCTAATTTCTCTGACAGAAGTCTATTTGGTTATCCAAGCCTCATCTTACCATGATAATATCAAAACTTCACATGATTTTATGCAGAACAGAATATATCCCTCAGTCTTTTTACAACAAAAACAAGCAGCAGCCTTTGTTTCAGGTAAGCCAAGCAAATAGAAAACTGGTCTGTGACTCCAGTGACCAGAAGGTCACTTCCCTGCCCTSTCACAGGCTCTGGGGCTGCTTAAATCCCTCCATCTCTCTTTTCTTCAGTCTTAATGTTTGCCAGTCAGGAGCAGAGCCAACCTGAAGCCAGTGCCAATTTGTAAAGGCCCCTTCCTTAAACAACCACTTTRCAGGGGGAAGGATGCATTTCTTTTTATGAGGTTTTAAAATGGTACTAAAAAGAACAGTTTCAGTGCCTGCACATAAGTAGTATTTAAAAATTACGTAAATAATTCAATAATTTTGAGGAACAGAAAATTTTGCTTTAGTTTTCACAACTTCCTACACATGYTTTTTTTCCTCATGTGTGCTCTGCATTGATTTTGCAGAGCAAAGCATGTATAATTGCAATACTTGTTTCTGAAGGAGGCAAGTGAAACTTTTTATAGCATTTTTCAGGCTACTCATAAAAGCACTGTATTTAAGCTAGGCCTAATTTATTTGGTTTATTGGTAGTATTGTTGTTATCAGTTCTAAAGTTGAAGTTAGCCCACCTCAGCCTGAAAAACTTGTGAGCTCCTCAGCATTAACAGTAATTATCTTCTTTATTTTCTTTGGCTAAGACATCAGAAYGTCTGTTCTCAGTCATCCAACACATGGTAGGAGTATCTCCTGAATGCCAAGTAGCAGAAAAAGAAGATAAGAAAAGATGTTTGATCCCCATTTTGTCCAATACCTTTCTCCTAATCCCTTTAACATTTTCCTTTGACCCTGAACCTCTTTTCCAGAAAAAAACCCATCTTTCTGTGTTCTTGTTAGCTCCTGATTGTGCAGCCTGACTGTAGGGCACAACCAGTGAATCACAACAGCAAATGTCAGCAGGAAAAGATCTCCAGTAGCCCATTAGCTRTTTGAGTTCATATTTATTATTTACTGAATGACCGTGAATAATGAACAAGTTGCTCTAAATGATAACAGATTTGTGGCTAAATCTCTGTTAAAAAGGGAAAATCAGTTCAAGCAATTACAGAATTTGTTTACAAGGAAAATTTGCCTTCATCTTGTTAATATTGCATAGAGCAGATATAGGACCAGTAAGAGAAATAGAGGTAATTGGTGCAAATTGATTAGGGATGCAAAACAATGAAAACTCTGAAATTGCAGAGAAGTGAAAGAAATTCTCTCAAAATGCTTCCAAGGAGATACCTGCCCTAATGTCTGTGGGTTAGACTTAGACAAACATCAGCGAGTTGCAGTGTTGGAGACTGTTACCCAGATTGTGTTTACAGTCAGTATTTAGAGAGGTAAATTAGGTTAGGTAAATCCCATCCTAGCTAAATGCAGCTAATCTTTCAACTGCCAAGCCTAATTTGTGCTTGAATTTGGACCTAAATTTTTTTTTTTTCAGAGGAAAACTGGATCAGGTCAGTAACGCCAGTGGTGCAAAAAGTTTGCAAAAGTTTTCAACTTTGTCATTTAGGCATGTCCTCCTAAAGGTAATTCTGTAGCTGTCACACAAATCGACAGCGAAATCACAAACTGTACAATTGAAGGAAAATACCAGTTCCTAGTACACAGATTGTGTAGCAAACAACAAAAGGAACCTATCCTAAAATAGAAGGGTATCCAAATATTTTTCTCTTGGCTTTGTGGAGCACATGTGGTGACGCCTCTTCATGCATTTGCTTGAGCAGTTCTCTAAATCAGATTCCATTTTAGGGGAGTCTTGAAGATTATGTAAGAGCAAATTGTGGTTTAATCTTTCCTGCTTAAAKAAAGAATGCRGTRTTGGAAGTTACGTTGTCAGGCATTWTCCAAAATCTTATWCCTGTTAAAAYGTCRTGTTCAGCATCATATTTAACTAGCTCCAATTTCCTTCTCTCATTGCAGAGTCAAAGGTTTTCCAAATTAATATGGCTATTTGCGTAATTTTAGGCAAGAGCCTATTAATGCTGAACTTCTTTTTTCTTTTTTTTTTTTACAAAAACATGCTATAGCTGAAGCTCATGATGGAAGTAATTTGTAATATTCAATGACCTCATTTTATTCTGTTTTGCTCACTCAAAGCTAATGCGTATGATGCCATGTGAAAYTCGCAGACGAGCCTGTCTGCAGGACTCATGGGAGCCATAAATGGATTAAACCTCTCACTCCCTGCTTTGGCAAGTGATCAGTTACATTTAAATAAAGGTCAGTCTGTCTTTACAAAGAACACACTGAAAGCAAGCTTAATAGCTTTCCCTACTGAGCCTAGAACATAACTATTTGAAGCATAATTAGCAATGGGGTGCCAGTTACTGARTGTGCTTTTTGCTTGATTTTATGTCTGGGGAGTTCCAGTATTCCCCATTAGCTTTAAGAGGGGGCACAGTGCTAGTTATCAAATTGACAGTCTTGACCTGGCCTCTGAAAGCAGCTGTAAAACATTGTCGGGGAAAATTAAGATGAATGCCAAAGCCAGGTCTGTAATACTGCTACAAATTGGACATTGAGGTCCATTCCATGACTCTAAATGACAAAATAGGTAAAATATCTGATATACATGAGAGCGTGGACTTTGTCAGGCTCAGTACCAGGTGATAAGGAGATACACCAGCTGTCCTGTTGTCTCATCTCCTGAGCTCTGCATTGTGAGTTCTTTATAAAATACTCCATTCCTATTCCTTTCAGCATAACAGAGTGACCAGCTCTGCCATCTGTCAAAATACAGATTTCAGGAAGGGTGGGGTGAATCAGCTACAACTGCCTCTACAGTAAAAGGTGCTGACCACAAAAGGGTTATTTTGTCAAGCTGACTGAATACTTAGCCTATATGAGGCATTTTAAAGTAAAAATGATTGTAGACTCATAGAATCAGAGAATGGTTTGAGYTGGAAGGAACCTTCAAGATAATCTAGTTACAACACCCCTTATATATCTTGTGGTGTCCCTGTTCTTCAAAACACCTCATTTGCTTRGGGTTTCTTGACTGGTATTTGTACGTCTTGTAGAAAAAGTGATAATTATCTACAGGTGGAGAGAACAGAGCTGAAGCAGCAATTTTGGTACTCTGCAGACAACCTGRAATTCAAAGAGAGATCTGTGAATTACCTTGGCCTTCCTGACTGGGGCATCAGCTTCAAAAGTCCAGTGATTGCACTTCAGTGTTATCAGTAACTAATTTAGCACTGATCATTTTATCTAATACTATCAGGGAAGATGGGTGAGAGCAAAACACAGTGGGATGGCTTTTGGGAATTTCTGGAGATAATCCAAAAGCAGACCAGAGAAGCAGACCAGAGAAGCAGACAAGTGACAGCAAAATCAGCAAAAAAATAAGGAGGAGGAATTAGAAGGCAGCAAAGAGGCTGGGATTAAATGGAAAGGGTCTGTTAAGTAAAGGTGAACATTATATGAATTATTATGAGAAAATACTTCCATTTCACTTGGTACAAAGACTATATTCTGTTCATCTCTCTGTAAATCATCAACCTACTTTTACTTCAGTCTCTCTCATCCTCCATAAGACCTGGTAGATGGTCAAAGGCTGCATTYCCATCTGAGGTTCTGCTACAAGAGAACAGAGGTCCGTGTCCTCCAAATGCATCTTTACAACACAGAAATTCTAAGAGGAAGATGGCCAACCAGTGATTAAAATAAAATCATGCACTTTTCCTGATTTACCTGCACTTGGGGGTTAAACACTGGATTTTAGGTCGAGAGGTTTTCTTCTTTCATGAATGGTATATTCATTTTAAGAGTCKATTAAATACATTACAAAACGTAGTCATTGCCATGAAAAATAKGGCTGTATTTGGTTTTATAAGCTCTTAAATGTATAAAGAAGACCAATGCCTTAAGCGTCTCTGTATCTGTTTTACCACTCTCCTTCTCTAAAATTTATTTGTGCTTTTGTTTGTTTGTTTGTTTCATGTCTAGGATTTCTTTWTTCTGATGGAAAATTTGTACAGGAAGTGGAGAAATCAGTAATTGATTTAATTGACAATTTTCAGCTTACATGGAATTTTTTTTTTCACAGGTTTTCTACAAAGCAGCCAACTAATGCTCTGCTTCCAGCATAGGCACTTCAAGGTCGTATTTCTTGTTTCTTCACCACAGGTCAGATACCATCACCAGGAAAGACTAATTTGAAAGCATCTTCCATCACAGGCACTTGGAAATAACGAAACAGCAAAGCAGAGTGAAAAAAAATCCTTTTTCTTTAACCCATGAATCCTGTGCCAGCGGTGCAGAGCGCTCCTCAAGCTTTGGCACTAAGGTTTGCTAGGCAAGTAGCGAACGCGCTCCTCTGGTTTAAACCTCCATAATCATCTCTCTCTTCTGCAGGACATTTCCTTCAAGCACTGGTGGCATCCAGCTGTGTCTCCTTTGAGCCTTTTAGCATGCCCACATTGCGTTTTTCCGCGTGTTGATTCGAATACCTTAAACACTCGCTTTGTTCTCTATTGTAGGTCATGGGTTGTATGGGACTTTTGAAATGTTGTCCTCCTGGAGAAAAACTAGAGAAGACCAACACGTTAAAGAGAGGACTGCAGCTGTATTTGCAGACTCCATGCTSTCGTTTTCTCTCACCACTGCCATGTACCTGGTCACTTTTGGAATAGGTGCCAGCCCCTTCACTAACATTGAAGCAGCCAGGATTTTCTGCTGCAATTCCTGTATTGCAATTTTCTTCAACTACCTCTATGTACTCTCCTTTTATGGTTCCAGCCTGGTGTTTACTGGCTACATAGAAAACAACTACCAGCATAGTATCTTCTGCAGAAAGGTACCAAAGCCAGAGGTATTGCAAGAGAAGCCTGCATGGTATAGGTTTCTTCTGACAGCCAAATTCAGCGAGGACACGGATGATTCAGAGGAAACCAACACTTACGAGAGTCATCTTTTGGTGTGGTTCCTGAAACGCTATTATTGTGACTGGATAACAAACACTTACGTCAAGCCTTTTGTAGTTCTCTTTTACCTTGTTTATATTTCCTTTGCCTTAATGGGCTACCTGCAGGTCAGTGAGGGGTCAGACCTGAGCAACATCGTAGCGACCGCGACTCGAACCATCGAGTACACGACGGCCCAGCAGAAGTATTTCAGTAACTACAGCCCGGTCATCGGGTTCTACATCTACGAGTCSATCGAGTACTGGAACACCAGTGTCCAGGAGGACGTGTTGGAGTACACCAAGGGCTTTGTGAGGATATCTTGGTTCGAGAGCTACTTAAATTACCTTAGGAAACTCAACATATCCACTGGATTGCCCAAGAAGAATTTCACTGATATGTTGAGGAACTCCTTCCTGAAGACCCCTCAGTTTGCCCATTTTTCAGAGGATATCATCTTTTCCAAGAAATACAACAATGAAGTCGATGTTGTGGCCTCCAGGATGTTCTTGGTGGCCAAGACAATGGAAACCAAGAGGGARGAACTTTATGACCTCCTGGAGACCCTGAGGAAGCTCTCTCTCACCTCCAAGGTGAAATTCATCGTTTTCAATCCATCGTTTGTGTACATGGATCGTTACGCCTCTTCAGTGGGAGCCCCCTTACAAAACTCCTGCATCAGTGCTTTATTTCTGCTCTTCTTCTCTGCATTCCTGGTGGCAGACTCTCTGATCAATGTCTGGCTCACTCTAACTGTTGCCTCGGTTGAATTTGGAGTTATAGGTTTTATGACCTTGTGGAAAGTGGAACTAGATTGTATTTCTGTGTTGTGCTTAATTTACGGAATTAATTATACAATTGATAACTGTGCTCCACTGTTATCAACCTTTGTCCTGGGCAAAGAGTTCACAAGAACTAAATGGGTGAAAAATGCCCTGGAAGTGCATGGGGTAGCTATTTTGCAGAGCTACCTCTGCTATATTGTTGGTCTGATTCCTCTCGCAGCTGTGCCTTCAAATCTGACCCGTACACTGTTCAGGTGCTTGTTTTTAATAGCATTAGTCACCTTCTTTCACTGCTTTGCCATTTTACCTGTGATACTGACTTTCCTGCCACCCTCCAAGAAGAAGAGGAAAGAGAAGAAGAATCCTGAAAACCGTGAGGAAATAGAGTGTGTTGAAATGGTGGATATGGATAGCACCCGAGTGGTTGACCAAATTACAACAGTCTAACTTGATTTGTTGGTTGCTTTTTTTACACTAGGTCTTACTGACAAAAAAAAAAAAAAAAAAAA
>NW_026624021.1:101229-102418 GCF_030028575.1 Malurus melanocephalus
GAAGGAGATTGGAAGTTTTTCTCTCCCTCCTCTAAGCTAGATCCAGGAATATTCAAAGTCATGGGAGAAATTAAAAATAAATTTWAAAAAATAAATTCAAATAGAGCCGGGGTATTGTACCTTGCTCAGTTCCTATAATAGGAGAGAATTTGCACACCCATGCAAAGAGAGCTTAAATTGCAGATGCATGAAGTAAGATCTAATGGAAGAAATTGGGTTCCTAAGCAGTCGTCTGCATCACCTGTACTGCAGATGCTGCAATTATTGTGGCTAAACCAAATCATGTTGAAAGGTCAACTGTCAAGGCTGAAGTAGCACTAAATGTTCGCTGGATGTAAAGGCTTTACAAACTTTCTGCACAGCAATAACTCAAGTCAGTGAGTCAGCTCTTATAAGTCTTTGCCATCACATTTAATTTTTCTTTTCTCCCCTAATCTAAACATTTATGCAAGACTATATAAAAGACAGCAAACTGTACTGGGAAAGAAGGCAGTACACAGCAACCAAGTGCTTTCCAAACACTTTTATGTTATGAATCACTTTTTTTTTTTTTTCTAAAAGTATCATTATTTTAAAATGGAAATCATCCCTTGTAACATTTTTAATCATGGTTTTATAGCTGTTTCTTTTTCTTATAAAAACAAAAAAAAAGAACAAAAAAAAAAAGGAACAAAAAAATCCATGTGACTCTGTCACTCCAGAAAATATATAATTCTATTTTATACATGTCTCGCTACTAGTTAAACATGTAATCTGCTTTACCAACTGTAATTTTGTTAGCACTCTACCAAGACATGGGAGTGGATCTAGCAGCAGACAGAAGATGGTGTACTGAATATTTCAGCACCGAAATCCATGATACAAACCTCAAATACTAAAATGTCATCAAGAAAGTGAATGTTAGGGCTCTTTTAGTGAGAGCCTATTTCAGGCCATTCACTGGTAATGCACACTAAGAGGATTAGTGGGTAGTTTTACATAATGTATAACTTAATCCCTCAATCTTCCTAGAGTACCTGTAAAGCAATAGACCTTGCAGCTATGGGCTCTTCCAAGAGACAGTAGACAGTGAGAGTTGTGTGGAACAAACCGAAGGTTGGGAACTGCAATTTAGCAGCAGCGAGTTTAACAACGTCCCCAAAGAGCCCATATCTAAGGGGCCTATTGAAAACATCACATCTGAGAGGGA
>NW_026624021.1:102443-121592 GCF_030028575.1 Malurus melanocephalus
AAAAAAAAAAAAAAAAGAGAAAGAAAAAACCAACTTAAAAAGATTACATTACTGAGTCTTTTTGGAGCCGTGAGTTCTAAATCAATAATTCTGTCAGCATCTGTGATGTGGAGTAATACAGATAAAGCAGCATCTCTTCCCTCCTCCGCCCCCTCCACCCTTCAGAGCGACAGGCTCATTACTGTAAGGTTTTATCATGCAGTTGAACCCTAGTGGGGATATGTGAGCCAATTCTGTAGGTTTTGCTGAGAGTATTCCAACCATGCCTTGCCTGTGCAAGCCCAGCAGCAGGAAGCTGGTTGTCCTGTCGAGTGGGTTCATGTGGACCATTCTTTGTGGTACAAGGTGAATGTATTCCAGCAGGGCTCCCTTTCACAGCTCCTCCAGAAACTGAGACTACTTGAAAGGTTTTCAGCACGTGACACAAAGTTTGCTGCAATGACAGTCTCTGGAGGGGAAGGGGTGTTGCATGAGCCGTGGGGTTTGGAGCCCAAGGTGCGCTTCATTGCATGAAACATCTCTTTAGCATCCAAATCCCAGTGACCCCCAAATGCCCTGTGCAAAACCTGCAAATGCCACCTCTTGAATATTAATTTTCAAGCAAACAGATACTTCTGAAGCATCCTTCCTAGCAGAAAATAAGATAACCAGATATTTTGCCCTGAAGCAAGATGTTTCATGCTCACTAGCAAAACAAGTCAGCGGTGCAGCTGGCAACATTTACTTTCCCCTGGATTAAGTCCCTGCTCTGACCAGAAGAAAGGAAGCTGTGTCCAGGAATGCACAGGCTCTTTGCTTAAGTAAACAAGAGTTGCTTCAGTAGCAGCTGGGAAGCTGTAACAACAACTTCAGCCTTGGCAGAGCACAGGCAGACACCTCGAAGACAGCCAAATGAATGTAAGGCTAGGGAAAAGATCTGTTTCCCCTGTTTTCTTTGGACTCAGGCTTGGGGCTGTGTTTTCCAGCCAAAAAAATTATTCCTTAAATATACTTCACTGTAGATTTTCTGTGATCGTCAGTATGTTGTTTAAATAAGTCACCCTGTCCCCTGGCTGCTCAACAGGCAGCTGCAGTGGCTTTTAAACTTCTGAGGGCATTAGCAAATTAGCTGAGAGTTACAGAGGAATTGCGATTGCTCKGCAGTAATCTACTGACTTGTGGGACACTTGGAAATGGGAGATGTGTCAAAGAGGTTGTTTGTTCACTGCAGAGAGGAATGCACAGCAAATGCTGATTTTACACCTCTGCTATYCCTCATGCTATCCCTTGCAAACACCAGAGATGGTTACCATAAACCTCCTCACATCTAATTGCAGTGCACAGACAGGAGCGTCTTTAAAGAGATGTCCAAAGACAAGCTTGCAGTTTCGCAGATCTCTTATTAAATCTCACCATGTGAGGCCTTCAGAGATCTTCAAGAAAGGTGATAAAACCAGGGATAAAATTACTTCTCTATCTCCAAACCTGTCCAAAGAAGGATGTGGAGGCATTCCCACGACAAAACRCTGCAGAAGAGACTTGGGTGTCTGCAGGGTGAGAAGTCATGCAGTCCATGCCCTTGCCCCCACGCAGAGTCAACAACATTTAAATAATTTCTGAAGGGTATTAGTCCAGCCCGTTCCTAAAAGTCTTTTTGAGGGGAGATTCCTCTCCTAGCTCTTCTCCCCCAGTGTCATGTTACCCTCTCCAGTAACCAGGAGTTCCTGCTGGCCACCAGGGACTGGGATGGAGAAGAGGAGCCRAGCCCCTCTCCACGCAGGGATAGCACAGGCAGGAGACTGGAGCATCCCCRAAAGAGAGAAAACCCAGAACAGAGCCAAAACCAACTTAACATGCATWTTTCACTG
Source organism: Malurus melanocephalus (assembly GCF_030028575.1). Classification (NCBI taxonomy): domain Eukaryota; kingdom Metazoa; phylum Chordata; class Aves; order Passeriformes; family Maluridae; genus Malurus; species Malurus melanocephalus. Next base: position 104,291 of record NW_026624021.1, read on the forward strand.
TGTTTCACCTCAAGCTGCCATTTTTCCATTCCCCACCTCCAGGGCTGCCAAGGTGCAGCCATGGAAGTGYCCGAGGTGCCCTCAGCCCTTCTGCCTGAATCCTGACGTGGCTGAGGGATGCMCCAAACGCTCCTTCTCTACAGGTAGCTTGAATACCTCAACATGAACCATGTTCTCAAGGTTTCAGACTATGCTAAGCCACTTTGGCCTTCCTCCCCTTCGACTTTTTTTCCTCTGGAGCAATTATCTTCACCAAAGTCAATGGACCTCCCTGCACTGATTGATTCACAGGTGCAGCGCTCTGCTCTCAGTCCAAAGCACTCCCCCTGGCTAACTGTGCTTAAGATTTTACCCTTTAATGGTGAACCTCCATTTTGGAAGACTACCTAGGCTTAAGCAAATTTTTGTCATACTCTTAAGTGGCTTTTTAGCCCAGGTATCACTGTGGTTTTGTTTGCAATATAGATGATCCAGTTTTTTTATGAATTCAGTGAGTAGAACAGATTATTACACACTGTCAGGCACTGACTAAAATCTAACAGTGAAAGTTTTAGCTAAGGCTAACAAGTCTGTGTAGGACTATGGCTCACTGAGCACATATATCTTCTACAAACATTAAAGTTCCCATACAGTAAGGTATGGTGTACAGTATATTTTTACTACCGGGTAAGCATGGGGGGAAAGAGCCAACCTATGTGCATATGGCCCTGAAGATCAATCCAGTTTTCTTGTAATATAACTTCTGGTGTTGTTAGCACAAGTCCACTTTCAATTTAAAATTACTCTGACGGGAGAAATAAATGAAGAAAGAAAATTCGGTATAGCTGGAATAACTATTCTATAAAAATCAATTGATGAAGACAGAATTTTATGCCCAAAGCAGAAATGTGAAAATGTTTTAGTTAGATTACAATTAGAGCTGGAAAGGTTGARAAAAAYCTGTCTGTCAAAGAAAAGGAGCTTCTTTTCCAAAGACAAGCAAATACACTTATGGTCAACTGCTTAAAACTGGAGGAAAAACAGTACCAAAGGGGCCTGAGGTTATGTTGAGTCACGAGAGGATTCGCATCTGCTCTCAGAAGCCTTCTGAGCCAGCGCTGAATTCAGGTAAAACATGTGCTGTAAATTGAAAGGTGTACTTTTAAATGCTTTTCTCTAGGCTGACTGTCCCTCCTGTGAGCCATGAAATCCCACTTCAGCCAACACCTTTATTTTTATTCAAAGGGAAAACAAAACAAAGCGGTGGCGTGACTGGGCAGAGATCAGGGGAGTCAAGAAGGAAGAGTGGCTTCTCTGAAAAACAGAGAGGGACAGCAAAGCAAGTGGCTTGTGGGAGAAGACCTGGTGACTTCAAAACTTAGCAGAGCGGTGGTTTTGCCTGTTGGTTAACTTTGGAAGCAGACAGCATGTTCAGGGAGACGCGGGGAAGGGAAGATGAGGGTTTTTCCTGTGGACTCACACCTCACGATTGTCACTGCTGCTGGGTTTTGCTGAACCAGGGCTTGTGTGGTAAGGCACAAGCCCTGCAGGAAACCAGGACTTGTGGAAGCTCTTTCTGGAAGCTCTTGGTTAGAAAGAATTACCCCAGAGCCTTTTTCTCCCCTGCCTTTGCACATGTTAAAACCCTGATCCATGCAGATCAGATTGTACAATTAGCTCTGTAGGGACAAAGTATTTCTTCCATGGCTTTATCCCTACATTTATCACTAAAAGTACTTGTCATTTATTTTCTTACAAACATTGTGAAGTAAGTAAGCCTTTCTGTGGTACACACAGATCTGGTGAGAAGGAGGAGGGAGGGGAGAGAGACCCTTCCCCTTCCCAAAGGTAGGAAGCATCTTCCACCCATGGCCAGGCATTACACCATTGCTGCAGGGCACCCCAGTGACCCCAGCTCAGTGCAAGGGGTGAGGGGGCAACTTTATCCCCCCTCCCCTGTCTAATCAGAGAACAGGGAGAAGTTTTAACTCCAAATTATGGCAGGGATGAGCTCCCAGGACGCCCCTGCAAAACCCATCCACTGCCGGGAAAACGCAGTGGCGAGCTTGTTTGGTTGGGATTTTTTTTTTTTTTTTTTTGAGAAAGAGTTGGCAAAATATCCCAGGAGGGGATTTGAACACAAAATCCTGTCCGTGGTGTGTGAGTTGGAGCAGAGTGACACGCCCTGATGTGCCACCCCTTGCCCTGTTGTCCTGGCACAGCTTCCTGCCCTGGAGAGAGGGCACCTCAGCATCACCTGCGCCTGCCTGGGGCAGCCGCTTCTCAGGCACAAATCGTTCTGATGTCGTTGGCATTCTGCAAGTCATTACCTTTTTTTTTTAATTTTGGGGAAAAACCAAAAAAAAAAGAAAAAAAAATCAGCGTAAACAATTCTAGGTTATTTAAGATCCAAGAAGTCTTAATCTGTGCATCAAACAAATGGCTTGCAAGATGTCAGGGGTTTTCATTTAGGCTTTTTTTAAACCTATTTTTACTATTTTTGTATTAATTTAGGGGAAAAATTGTATAATGAATCTCAATGTATAGCATAAGCCTAAAATAAAATGGCTRTCTCTCTCTTTGCTTCCTGTGCTCCCAAACTGCTACAGAAATCCCGTGCCATCACCAGTGCAACAAATGGATTTTCCTGGTCTAACCCAAATGATCAGGATGTGCAGAGAGGGGTGGTGGAGTGCTTGGGGGCAGCTGCTCAGCAATGTCCCGAAGATAATGGACACTCTGCTTCTCCAGGAGCCCCTCTTGTCCAGGCTGCACGCTGCTCAGCAGCAAACACCAGGAAAACCCTTCTCATCTACTCATTTCCATGTGATTGGGATCTAAGTCCTTTTTTGGGGGGTTTCTGGGTGATCCAGCAGCCTCAACAGGCAAACAAACTGCTAAGGCAAAAATCTGAAACTGATTTGATCAAAAACTATGGGTTATCTCCTCAAACAAGAAACAAACCATCTGAGGTGTGGTAGGTAGGTAGACCTGAAGTATTTCTATTGAACAGAAGTATTGCTATTGAATAGAATTATTACTGTTAAAAATTTTCTTACCCACAAACTTAGAAGCCCCATCACCACTGAGAGGTTCACCTCTCCCACCAGCAGAACTGCACTGCTGCCCCAGCATCTTCTGATGACTGTGCTCAATCATCTTCTTCCCAAATTCAGACAGATCACCCATTTGCACTTTTTCCCTAATGTTTTGGAGAAGGGGAGCAGCATCCCTACAGGCCCTCTTGGACCAACTGCTTCAAAGCAGAAGCAAAGCACCCTTCCAGGGGATGAGCTACAGATGCTCTGTCACACCTGACTGCAGAAATGAGAGATGATTCATTTGTCTGTAAAAAGCGGGTGAGCCAAATCCCATCCCAAGTTGCTGCAACAAATAGCAGAGGGTTGGGGTTTTTGGCCACCAAGGGCTTTGGGCCACTTTAGTTTAACAGGAAATTTGGGTCTGCAATTTAAAGGTATCCCAAACTGTTGTGGCTCCTGGCCTTGTCCCTTTCAATCATTTTTTCTCTCATTGCCTTAAATTCAGAGTCCACAAGCACTATTGCCAAAAATTCTGTCTGAAACTGAAACTTGAAGGAGATCAACTTTTATAATTGTCAGTGTCAGTGTAATGTGAGAGGATACATCTAAGCATGGCACAGGAACTCAAAGAGCAAAAACCCTGTACCAGACTGGTGTTCCTCATTTTTGTGAGCAAGAGCTTCTTCGTGCAAATCCCCACGGATCTAATTTACAAAATTCAGGCTTTCCAAATGTGTAATCAGCTCGTTTTATTCTGAAAACTCATCTGTACATATACCTTCAAAATAGAGGCATGTTAAATCTGATTTTTAGCTTATCAAGGAATACAGTTCAGCCCAACAAACATTTGTGAGTGGCATGTCTGAATTCCACAGGCAATTCTTACTCTGCTGCATACAAGTCAGAATATTTTCATTCCAAAATACCACATTTCTTTATTTATRCAACTAATGTGCACACAGAAACTAGGCAGGATTGTGAACCCAAAACAGTGAAGTGTGCTCATGTTTGCATTCATCCCATAAATATCACTTAAACTTGTAAAGGTTAATTGCAAAATAGAACTCATTAAGAACAGGATTTTTTTTTGCTGACTTCAGTTTACTGTCAGAGAATAGCTGAAATAAACGCCAAGCTAGAAAGAATCAGGGAATAAGACATCTAACAATCCAGCAGCAGAGAAAAAAAGTCCACTTGAAAATTTATACATATGAGAAATGTAAGAATCATGTTAAAGGTCTTAGCTGGGTATCCAGACTATATACAATAGCATATGTTATATATGAATGCAGACTATTCCATTCTAATTCTTTTTGGCCACATTCAATCCTSTGAAATATGCTCTGTTCTGTGAGGAGGCATACTTTTGAGCAAAACTGACATTCATCTTCTTAGAAATTACCAATTTGCACAGGTGAAGTTTGCTGGAAACAAAATTTTAAATGTATACAAACAAATTGATGCCAGAAAAAACAATTTGTAAAAAAAAATATGCCTTCACATACTGATTATATTTCATAATAAGCAATCTGTTCCCTGATGCTACAAGTATAAAATGATTTTTTATTTGTCAGCTATATTCAGAAAAATGAGATGCCCCACTAATGTATATATAGTGCATACACCCCCAGGCCAATTATGTATTTCTTATACRCCCAACACATGTTGGCTCCATATAAAGAGGAGGAAAAGCCAACCTAGAAATGTAGTTGAAAGCTGGTAGGAAGAAGAGTTTATCTGYACTGAAATTAGTAATGAATCAGCAGAGGAGGAGCAACAGAGAAGTTTGGTAAGGAGTTTAGGAACAAAGAAAATAGCTGCAGAAATGCAGAGCTGTTGAGAAAATTGATTTTATTGTGTCAGGAGAATGGGGAAGAAATGGGGTAAAGACTTCTGAGTGGCAAAGGGAAGGAAGGTCTAAGGTGGTATGAAGAGTGAGAAAAATCATGTGAACACGTGTAAGACTAGCAGCTGCAATGTATACTGAGGCTGTCTAATAAAAGAAAAAACACTCCATAGAAGGAAAATTAAAAAATCACAGCTGCCTAATTTTATGATTTCAAATACAGATTCAGTACCTCATTGTTTTGGAATAAAAGGAGGATRTCATTCATAATCTAATTTAGAGCTCAGAGCTGGAGACTTTAAAATGATGTATAAACAATATCATACAGAAAAAGAGTTGGGTCGGATGGATTCTGCCTCATAACTCACTGAAAAATGGCAAATTGACCCTCACTCTTTTACTGTAGCTCTTACTTAGAGAAGAGCAGCTGACTTTAATGGTTCTGAAGTAGCCATACCTTCCTGATAAAATTCTCATGTTTGGAAGGATTTCTTTTTTTTTCTTTTCTTTTGAAGATGCGATCAATTTTTTCATTGGACAAAGTGAGTCCTCAGGCACATAACCCACAGTGAGAAGTGGGAAATTGAGGTGATCCCTGATTCAAGGACATCCACCTGCAATTGAATTTCTCTCTTCTTCCCTCTCTGCATGCTGGTGCAAGCTGTTCCACTCTTGACTATTGTCAGTTTTACCAATCAATAAATCGTACCCCTCTTTGTCAGAGATGTGGGGTTCTGCCAAGTCTCTCCTGGTGTTGGCCACATTTTAATGTCAGGATTATTCCTGCTCATTAGCCCCTCTCATGGGAGCCATTTCTGTCAATATCTTGGATTTTACTGGAAAGGTGGCTACAACAGCTGTCACAGSACAACCAACAATATTTTGCTGATATGACACACCTCTGATAGATACAAGTGACAAAACATTATTAGATTGAGCAAGGAGAAGCACTCAAAGCTCAGTGTCAGGGCATCGTATGATATTTAATATCACCATCTGTGAAGATGTTTATACAGCAGGTTTACTATACAGAATTTGCAGAAATGGGGAGAGACGGAGAGAATATCAATTAAACTGCTCATTCAGCACTTTCCAAAACTCTCCGTCAAAGAACAAGTTCTTGCCTCACAGTCAGGGATTATACCAAGCCTGAAGAATCTAAATTACAGAAAAAGGTTAAAASAATTTGGCTTAGAAAGGGGAAATGTGGAGCTGAGATATGTGATTTCAGAATTATGGGTAAGATTGCTAACATCAGTGAGTTCCCTTTTTTTYTYTTTTTYTTTTCCCCAGCATATGCTTCAAAAAACCAGAATCTCAGAATACAAAATGTTTGAAGTGAAAAGCAAATAATAAATTCATGGAGAACATTTCACWGGTAGAAATGACAAATACATATTGGAAACTGTAAAGTCAAGGGAGACAAAAGAATTCAATCCATACGAGAAATGCCTAAATTTATTGTAGAGAACTCCATAAAAACCTAAACAGAAAGTCTCCTAAATGTACTCATAGCCCTGGAGAGCTCTTCAGGTGGTCTGTTCCAGCACCAGACCAAAAATAAGGTAGGAGTTTTAAATTATTGACAACTACAGCCAACASAGCCTTAAACCATGGAACCTGGGTAAGAGAGAAATGGAAAAACGCTGAGAAAAATACTTTAATAAAGCACTTACTCTTTGTGTGCATGAGCACCTCTCCACAGACTTCTCGGGAGTTCCAGCTAATAACATTTTTTTAAAAGCACCACCCAGCACATTCCAGACAGCTGTTCTTCCCCTGGAAGCCAAAGGCTGAGTTTCATTTTTTTCAGCCTTCTTTCAAGGCAGATGATCCCTGTGACACCAACTGAGCCATGAAGGAGCTGAAACAGAGAGGAGAGCACAGAGCAGCGCAGCAAAAAAACCCTACCTGGGCCATGGCAGGGCAAAGCATCATTCCTCCTTCATCACAGAGCTCTGAATAACACAGCATTCCAATTTTTCATGTACTTCAAAAGCTTGTGAGAAAAATTGTGGCCTCTGTGGTAGCTGAGGTTTCCCTAAGCAGGAGAGGTGAACTTTGTGCTTTTCCAAAGCTTGGTAGCCCTCTGCCCTTGTCTTTGTGCCACTCAGCCCCTCTCACACTCACTCTACAGATTTCATTTCACCTTTCTGGTGAAAAAGGCTTTGTTCAGAACAAACAAATCTTTTTTAAATATGAGCTCTTCTATTTGCCCCAGATTGTTTCCAAATTCCATCTCTATTCTTTGTTGGTGCGTTTGGAAATGAAGGTGGCCACAGCAGGAAGGAGAGAACTGGAAAGCAAGTAAAAGTCCCATCATTTCAGCTAAGTGGCAGCTACTTTTGTGAGGCTCAATTACCACTAATTCTGTGGTAATCATTTTCCACTGACAAATTTTTAAAAAGGTGTTCAGTATTCCACTCCCAAGCCAGGAAGAACTATGGATTTTCAGTATACTCCAAGCAGAGTGTAACCACTGGATTGAAAGCATCTTGCCCAGTGGAAACAAAGCATTGGGAAGGGGAGGAGAGGTGGATAAAGTTGCTGGATTTGAAATTTTCACCAGAAAAGACTGAGTTTTCTTTTTTTTAAAGGAAGTTGATAGGAGAAATCTTCAAGTCTGACAAATTCAAAGCACATGAAATCATTTACAAAACCTTCTGTGCAGGAGGGGAGAGGCGGGAARTGAGCTGAGAAAAGACATCAAGGCAGCAGCAAATGCAAACAATAGCAAACATTGCACTTGTAAGGAAACAAGGATTTGAATGCAGAATTGCTAAATGTTACCAAAAATCTCCTGATGCAGAAAAAATAAAGTCAGGGAGGGACTGTCAAAAAACATTTCTGCAATTTTTTAACTTCTTACTAAGGCTTATTCGTAAGATCACCAGATCTGTGGTTCTCACACCTCATTCAAATCTGTAATTGGTTTGTTTTTTTTTTTTTGACATGGTTCTCATTAATATTCATTCAGACATTGACCAAATATAAACCATACTGAGGTGACCAGTCATAGATCTCAAGTAGTCAAAGGTCATCCTTTAGGTCCCTGAATTACATATAAAGTATATGTATTTCACAGAATAATTGGAAAAAATCTATACAAAATTCTAACCTACCTGAAAACAATTTGCTTTAAACAGACCAAACAGAATTGAAAAATTGTTTCCAGCAAATACTTTTATAGGCTCTAAATGTGAAGTACCTCTATTCAAGCCTTTTGAAGAGAATGAATGAGAGARTGAATGTGAAAAAGCACATGGAGTGCAATTTAAAGGAGCAAGCAAGCGAATCATGACCAGAGAATGTCTATAAAACCTTGGCAGTTGACCTTCACTGGGTGAGGATGGTAAGTGGTTTGGAGAATCAGCATTTCATCAAGTGGTTGAGTATATTTTTACCTTTTTCAAATATGAACCAACTCATCAGGTRAAAACTGATCATGCAATGTTTCTCCATTTGCCTGCTCTCAGCGAGCATGAAAAAAAAAAATCATATTCCTAAATGAGCCTGTGGTTTCTGATGACTTTGGTTAATTCCAGTATGTTTCTGTTAACCACTAAGGGGACGAAAAACAGAAATAAAAATGCACCAAACCTTTATTACTTTTGCTTTTCTCAATAATCTATCCTAGACCTCCCATTACTTTCTCCTTTTGCTATGCCTGGCCTCTCTTATGAAATTCCCCAGTTTCARCCAATGGACTCAAGCTCTCCCCTAATACACTCTTGCAATTGTAAGTACTCAGGGGTTCCACTAAAAGGGTGGCTGGATGCAGCTTCAGGACTAATTGTATCCTAGGAGTTATGGAATTATGCACCAACAGCTAAAAGGACACAATTACAAGGTGGACTATTGTGACACACACTGTGTAATGTCATACAATCAAATGCAACGTTTAGTAAACATGAACCTCTTTGTCATTTTGTATTTATTTATACAGGTTTAAAAAAAATAAAATAAAATAAAAATAAAGCACACATTTAAAAATACCCCTTTCTCCATTGTGTCTCTGCAGYGTTATGCATCTTCCTGTGGAGGCTGATGGGTCAGAAACGACTCAGTGCTGACTGGGGAGCTGGGCAATGACTGGCAAGGAATGTGCAATCCTTTTTTGGTTGAATTATACCTRCAGAGAGAGGGATTCAACCTTCCAGAGAGTGTAGGAGAGAAAAGGAATGGCTTCCAGGCATTTGCTAGGAGTTGCCTAGGTGGGAACACCAAATTTCTGCAGAAGTWGGAGCCTTAAGTAGGTCACTGCCTAAAGGATTGCATTTTTCCAGCACTGTGCCAGTAATGAATCACCTGGGCTCTGATTCCTGGGCTCTGCCCTCGGCCACAAAGTCTGGGGGAAAAAGGAAAGGGGGAAAAGGGCTTCCATTTAAAGCTGGAGAAATGATAAAACTCTAGAATCCCTCAAAATAGGGAGGTGACTGTTGCCTTGAAAGGCCAGTTTTTAATAATGACACAGACATGGTTAAGGGGATAAAAAGGGTTTTCCCTCAGTATTTGGGATCCCAGGTGCACAAATTGATGGCAGAATGCACCCCCGTGTACAGCACGGGTACAAGATTTATAGGTTTCAGGAATGAGCATATCTATCTAGGATTCCCCAATAAGATACAAGTTTTATAGGTTTCAGGAATTAGCATATCTATCTAGGATTCCACAATAAGAAACTTCACAAATGCAGTAATGTCCCCCTATTCTAATGAATCCCCCCAGATGAGGCCAGAGCTCAGTTTACACAAGATGTTCTGGACAGAAGGCTTCACCCAAGGCTGAGCTCGGGTTTAAGATAGCACAGGGCACACTGAGCCCTTCCTCAGGATGTTTGGTCTCTCTGCCCAACAGAACTCCTAAACTAAGCTGGAATATCAGGAATTACAAACACGTGGGCTCAGGGGTACAGGGGAATGCATAGAGGGTACAGAAGCGTAAAGGGAAAAGCAAAAATCATCAGGCACCAACAGCTCTGCAGAGAGCCAGGTCCCTGCCAGTTTGTCCAAGGAGCCCCAGGTTATCCCACCAAGCCTCCAGCAGGACTGTCACCCTCCCCTCCAGGGCTGACCTCCCCAGACATTTCTGTCTTTCTTCAGAGAAAGATTCTTTGGCACTTTGGCCCTCCTGCAATGCCATCTTCCTTCTCTCTCCCCACTGTTCTCATCCTCATCTATCCCCCACACACACACACACAGAAGAGATTCCTGTGCAAAAGGGTGATCTCAGCTCATTGGCCAAAGCCAGCACAGCTCCCATTGGCAAAGGAAAACAATCCACAATTCTGGCAAATTGATAATTTCTCTTCTTTCCTCAATACACCACAAAAAATGGAGAAAGATGATTCAATGATGGATATCCAAAATACTGCAGAGGGAACAAAAGCCAAGCATGCTACTAATTCTTACAAAAGATGTACTGTAAGTTTAGTCTAAGTACAATGAGTGAAGAGGCCATATCATCATTTTTCAGATAATTCAATAAATATCATCAATTCAATATCATCAATTTTCAGATAATTTAGTCTAAGTACAAAAATGAGTGAAGAGGCCATATCATCATTTTTCAGATAATTCAATCAATATCATCAATTCAATATCACCAATTTTCAGATAATTTAGTCTAAGTACAAAAATGAGTGACAAGGCCATATCATCATTTTTTTCCAATGGTTAGAGAATCGTAGTGGGTTTTGTGGTAGCACTGTTGGTCTGTGCTTTGAAAACAAAACAATTATAGTGTCAAATGGCACTACTTTGTAAAAAAAGAAATTTGATTGTGTTCAAATCCCAGAGCAATTGTGGTACACTAGGAATTATCATGTCAAATTTCAACTGAATCTCTGCATTTGCACTGCACGTGTGTGCAGCCTCACATTTGATGCACTCAGTGATGCATTCACTCCTACCAGCATGGACAGTGCATGGAAAAATATATTAATAAAACTTGGTCTAGGCTGAGAAGAACTGCAGAATTCTGAAGGTTGAGAACAGAGTCAAAACACATACAGAAAGRATGATGTGAAATCAGCCGTAAGAAATTCAGAAAAGGCAAGTCCATGGGGGAAAGAGAAATCAGTGGTGCAAGCACAAAGTATGGAAAAACTGATTAAACAGCAGTTTTGCAAAAGRGTATCAGAGGTTGCACTTGGTCACTGCTTCACAGTGAATAAAAACTGTGGCAATGCTGCAAAGCCACCACGTCTAATCCTTACCCAATTTATTAAAAGAATCACATACAGAAGACATGGAAGACTTTTTTTTTTTTTCTGTTCTCCTTGGAGGTGATGAATCTTCAACTGAACACTCCGGGCATGACCCTTGGAAAGAGTACAGAATTGAATGAGAATGAGGAGTCAAAAAAATGCACTTTCTTCAGGAAAACCTGCTTATCCTAGGAGAGATGAATTTGAGAACCACAGTMATATTTTTCTGTATGAAAAGGATATATAAGAACAGGTATGAAATGTTTCTGGTGTCCCCTGAAGGTGGGACAAGACACAATCAGATTAATTTGAAGCAAATATAAGTCAATTTGCATATCCTAATTCCAGGAATAGGCATGCACTGGGAATAAGCCTAGGCTGGCTGTGGAWCCATCTTTAGCAGGGTTTAAAGAACAGGTTACACAAAAAAAACTGCTGGAAACAACCTAGATACTGATTCAGCCTTTTTTTTTTTACAAAAATCCAGTATTTTCCAACTCAGGTATGGTATAGCAATGTAGGTTGCCCCAAGCTATGTCCATTTAAATTGGCTCAGATKGTGTATTCAGAAACAGAGGCACCTTGAATTGCTTGTCATGTTAYTTAGCATAAAAGCTGGATTCTTGGCCCATAGAGGCTGGGATGTGTTCAAAAAAAAAATGAGAGATTTATGTATCTGTAGCTAATACTTTTAAGTACGGCAATTTAAAATTTGTATCAATTCAGCCACAATGAGTGGAGAAAATGTGATGTCTTCTACTGTTTCCTGATGCACTTTAATATGTATCTGTGAAATTCAAGCTCTCTGGCTCACAGAAAATCTCTGCTGTAAAACATTCAGCAAGAAGGGCCCATGAAGTACAGAATAACAGCAGAAGAGACAAATTAATTTGCTGCATAGACAATTATTGGAAGCTTAGGAGACAAGAAATAGCAGATTAAACACTTTCCCCATTTCTTTCTTGCAAATCAGTCTTTCAGTGTTTAATGAGTTCCTATCGGACTATGCAAATAATTCACAATGAATAATTTATCTGATATTTTTTTCTGTTTGTGGGATATCTAAAAGCAAATTGGTTTCCTCTCACATATTCGTTATTCAAAATTATATTAACACAGCCTTAGGTGAGTGCGTTTTTGCTGCAGTTTCTTTGCTCCACAATTCAGTTTTTCGTGCCACCCACGTGCAGCAAGGGTCCCACCAAATTCCTCTTGTCCTCAGGGCAAAGGTTCCTTCAAGATGAATTAAAGTCCTGCTTTTAACAGGATATCTCTCTCTCCACTGATGCCATGGAAAGGGCTCACATCCTAATATGAGCATTTGGATTAGGCTGGCTGGTGGGAATTACTGCCAGTGCTAAATTAAGGACCCTCTTGAGCTCCCACTTTCCAAATTAGGTGGATTAAGATTAAGATTTCCCAGGGAAAGAGAAGAATCACTCCTCCAGGCATCCCATTTCTGCCATTTATGCTCCCCATATCTTCCATTGGCTGTTCTTAGTTGACATCATAAATCATGGAATAATTTAGGTTGGAAAACACCTTTAGGATCATTCAGTGCAACTGTGTGTTACATATGGGCTTACACTTGGTTTGCACATGAGTGGTAGGAAAAGGATTATGGCCTTTATTTTGAATCTCATTTTAATAGTTCCTATGTGAAGGAAATTGCCTCCATTCTGGGTACAGTCCATGGAACTCCTCCTGCTCCTTGGAACASAGAATTTAATGCTTGTGGGGAGAACTTTCAACCCACCACCGTCATGAAGCTTAGGGATGCCAGACAGACCAGCAAACACCACAGACATTGCTCCTGTGTGTAACACACCAAGAATGCCAAACCATGACAGAGAACTGGCAAAAGCAGAATTTGGACAGAAGGAAAGCTTGAACTACAGTTGTTTTTCCAGATGCAGTTCAGATCTKTTGATAATCACATTATGCAGAGGCAGTTCTAGGAATTTCCTCGTGACTTCAGTGCAGGCAATTAAAGGGTTTGGTAACTCAACACAATGAAATATTTGTGCTGTTAGAGGCCCTTGAAAAGGAGACACATCATATTAGAATTTTAGCATGTCCAGCTCCTTCAATTCCTTCTTTAAAATCTTCAGAATGCCATATACTCCACAGCATTTGCCTTTTCAGAACTGTCTTTTTCAAAGCTCACCTCAGACTTTTTTCTTTTACCATCTCAGACTGCTAGAAGAAGCTATCCAAAGTTATCAAGAATATTTTTATTCACAAATGGAAAGGCTCATTTTCTTTACTGCTATAAAAAGCCAGCTTAAACTGCTGAGTGCTTGTGGCTGGCCTATTAATGTATAAGTGAGAGAGCTTGCATGGGGGAGATAAAAAGGGGCAAATGAAAGAACAGAAAGCATGCAGGGAGAGAAAAGAGATTAACAGAAGAGGGGAAAAGAGTCAAAAAAAATAAGTGGAATGGGAAAAAAAGCAGAAAAAGAAGGCAAAATATAGAGATGCCCTCAGTAGAAGGGAAGAAACAGTGATGAAAAACAAGGGTATTGGGAAAAAGCAGGGATGATACCAGATCTTAAAATAATTCTGAAAAAAATAGACAGCGATGTCAAAATCCCAGTAATTGAATTTTTGCCTTGAAAAGCCAGTGACAGCTTTGCTTAAATGTTTAGCCACATAAAATCAAACTCCGTGTCCCTGGCTGCATGAGTCTCTCAAAGAAGTCAACAGGAATCAATAGCAACAGCAGCATTCAAATCCATGCTGTTTTCATTGCAGAAAAATGCAATACTCTTTCCATACCTGCACAGCTTTTCYATCTTTTTGCAGCCTCTAACACACTTTCTAACATCTGAATATCCCAAAGCCACTGTTGTGAGTTTTCCTCTATTGATGATGAGAAGCCAGTGAGGAAGGGTTCACGTATTTTCTGTTCTTAATAAATAATCATTAAAGGGTAGATTGGCAGCACCTCAGCGTTGTCCAACACTCAGTCTATTTTTTGAGTCAGCTGCTCTGTACTTCCTATTCTTSCATAATTAAATACTACATCTTACATTTATTTTTTTTCTCTGCACAAGGACTGGTCTTATCTGAAAAATATTGTAAACTCATTCAAATTTCATTAATTCATCAGACCTAATGCAAACTAGAGGTACAGGAAAACCAAATAAATTAGTAAATCAGCACTTCTCCACTACCCATTAATAGTGATTTTTTTCTGTTTCCTTTAATTGCAACCCAGGCCTGCCTCATCCTTTGCAAAGGACACTGAAAAATTTATGAGCAGCCCAAACTTTTCAATCATTTCAATATCTCAAACTTACAACATATCACATAAAGTGAGTACTCAAATGCTTGAATCATCACACTGAGGCCACGTTTCTTGGATCAGTGATGTTTCCATCAATCCACCTGATGGGACTGATAGACAACCTGCAAAGAGGGGCCAGACAAGGAATTAATAGCATCAYATAAGAGTCAGATAAATGGTTCACTGGTGGAACCAATTCCAAGATTTCTTGGCAGTTTAGACAAAACCTGMATGTCGTCACCACGAGAGTGAATGAGTGAGTTGTTCTCCTTTCAAACATGGTGAAACTCAGGTGATGGTGGTGGTGGAGGGCTGTGGGTGGCACAGGGGGACACCAGGAGGGGCAGGCAGCCAGTGAGAGCCATAATCTGGAAGGGGTGGCAGGTGGCCAGAGGGTTTCTGCAGTTTATGGGGATGCCTGGTTCCCACCTTCCCATCAATCTCACAGGTCCAGTTGGAAAATCTCCTGTCGCTGCTGGCCAAACAGCAATATAAAAAAATAGATACAAAACACACAAAAGTGGGTGAAAAAAACAGAGAGAAAGAAGAACTTTATTGTGGGACAAGTCTCTTTTATCCACTTTAGCAACCAGAGTATACATTTGTGTCAAACATACATTGGTTAAGAGACAGCTGTTTAATTAGTAATCAGAACATAATTGGTGAGTTTGTAAAAGCTACAGTATTAGTAATGTTTATAATTTCCAGTCACCTGCGTTATCAATTATACATTCCAATCTCCTTTTCTCAACAGTAGCCAAGGTTGTGTTATTCCTCCTCCATGTAGGTTGTTAACACTCCCTTTCTTTTCCCAGGACTCAGTCATACACAATAATTGGCTGAGTTTCAGATTCAGGGCTTGTGGGGCCACTTTTTTCCCCCACAATCTCCCAGTTTATTTTATTTCTAGAGTATAAGAGGGACACAGCACAGCACCAGACCCCAGCCCTGCTCTCTGKTGGAGGTGCTCACACTGCCAGGCTGTCCCTGCTCTGTCCCACCCCAGGGGTGCAGCTGCCCGAGGGGAGCCCAAATCTCTCCCAAATGTGGTTTCCACCATGCTCAGGTGCTGCCCAGCCAGGAGGGGACAGGCAGGGGCACTGCAGACACTGTCCCTGGCAGTGCCAGTCTCCTGCCAGCCTGTGGGGACATGGGGAGGAGTCAGCCAGAGTCACAAACACCAGTGCTGGAAATCCATCCTACAATGTAAAGGGGTCAGATCTCCAAGATCATCTTGCCTGTGCAAAATCCTAAAGATTCATTTGGATGTCCATCCAGACACCTGAGCCAGCCACGGTGATCCTTAGGGAACCATCAGGCTTTTAGGCTTTCCTTTATGTCTCATTTGGGGTGAGAAGCCACATCATACACAATGCTGATCAGCCAGAAGGAGTGACTTACAGTTTCGTGTACTGTGTGCTTGGTACACCTAAGCAACAGAAAAAAAAAAACAGATGTATTCCTGAGTGGCCAATATAATCAAAGATTTCTGTATCTAGGCCCTGAAATGGAGGGAGGATTTGTCTACCTTTAAAAAGTCAAGGTGTCCAAGCACATGACACAGAAGAAAAGAAAAGTTAGTATTTCCCTCTAGAGGTYTTTTAGTGAAAGAATGTGTCATAATGATGTACAGCAGTAGAAAACAAATTTGATAAACTAAAAATATAGAATACATATTATTTTTAAGGACACTGCCCAACAATATTTTTTGTTATGATGCAAAAGCATGTCTTTGATTTGCACAATTCCAGAAATGCTGTATTAGTCRTAAAATGTCATGTTGTAAAGCAGGATCATCCATCAAAATGCAAAGCAAGCAGGTTTCTTATTTAGGGACAGATGGAGTTCACCAAAGATATCAGGTCAGGTGAAAAGCATAAGGATTATTTTCTGTATTTTTCAGCCACCAGGGTTGTGAGAAAAATCCTTTCTGAATTCTTCCCATTCATGTGTCTGTGATGTACCTGTGTACACAGAAAGCAGGATGCATTAATCATGAGGAGCAGAGGGCCTGGAGCTGCAGCGTGCCACTCCTCTTGAAAAGCTAAAATATGCTCATGCCAGATCTGCCTGGGCTGAAAATTGTGTACTGCTCACAACGATGCATCTGAAAAGAGTAAAATTAAATGTATGCTCTCGGAAAATTTGCTGCACATCTGTTCCAAATTTCTTTCCATTTCTGCCCTACCAAAGTGTTGCAATTTCCACCTCTGTCTTAAGCACTCTCCTCGTATATCTTTCATCAGACCCACACATCTCCCTCCTGCTTTTCTCGTGCAAGCTCACCACAACGAAATCACCGAGGTAAATAAGGTGAGCAAGATTTTCCCACTGCCCTCACAGGGAATTCATCTGCCGAGGCTTCATTTTCTGTAATGTATGGTTTTAGCTCCTGGCCTCCTCCAGAGCAGCCAGGCACGATGGWGATGTGCCTTTGTGCCCGTGTTCACCTGCCAGATGGTTTTGTGCATTCTGTCTGAAGGCAATGTCCTGTCACACCACAGCAAAAACAGCCTCAGCCACCTTCCCGAGCATTTACCCTTTGTCTGGAGTTCCTTGGATATTTCCCTGCCAGCCATACATCACAACTTTAAGGGCTGAGGTGACAATTCGAAATATGAAAACCATTGCGGAGTAAATGAAGCAAATGATCGTTTTTGACAAATACACATGAGTGTGGCGCTCAGAAATCTGGCTTGAATGTCTCTAAATAATTAAATTTATCTACCTCAGTAACTACATTTGAATTGCAAATTAGTTCTCCCCCTCAGCCCAGCYGTGTGTGTGCATCTCTGGGTACCTGAGCCCTGCTGGCTCTGAGGAGCAGCAGCACCTTGGAGCACTCCAGGGTGGGGACACTCGGCTTTGCTGCACGGGGTTTGTTGTCATTGTCCTTGCAGTTCCTTTGGGTGCTTTTAATGGGATCTGTGCTGTGCAGC
>NW_026624021.1:121882-127593 GCF_030028575.1 Malurus melanocephalus
GAGCACGGAGCTCCGGGAGCAGAGCAGAGCACGGAGCTCCGGAGGCAGAGCCGAGCACGGAGCTCCGGGAGCAGAGCCGAGCACGGAGCTCCGGGGGTCAGAGCCGAGCACGGAGCTCCGGGGGCAGAGCAGAGCACGGAGCTCCGGGGGCAGAGCCGAACACGGAGCTCCCTGGGCGGAGCCGAGCACGGAGCTGGTCAGAGCAAAGCATGGAGCTCCGGGGTCAGAGCAAAGCACGGAGCTCCGGGGGCAGAGCAGAGCACGGAGCTCCGGGGGCAGAGCAGAGCACGGAGCTCCCGGGGCAGAGCCGAGCACGGAGCTCCGGGGATCAGAGCAAAGCACGGAGCTCCGGGGGCAGAGCCGAGCACGGAGCTCCCGGGGCAGAGCCGAGCACGGAGCTCCCGGGGCAGAGCAGACCACGGAGCTCCCGGGGCAGAGCCGAGCACGGAGCTGCCAGGCAGAGCAAAGCATGGAGCTCCGTGGGCAGAGCCGAGCACGGAGCTCCGGGAGTTAGAGCAAAGCACGGAGCTCCGGGGGTCAGAGCAAAGCACGGAGCTCCGGGGGCAGAGCAGACCACGGAGCTCCCGGGGCAGAGTCGACCACGGAGCTCCTGCAGCAGAGCCGAGCACGGAGCTCCGGGGGGCAGAGCCGAGCACGGAGCTCCGGGGGCAGAGCAAAGCACGGAGCTCCCGGGACAGAGCTGAGCACGGAGCTCCGGGGGCAGAGCCGAGCACGGAGCTCCGAGGGTCAGAGCCGAGCACGGAGCTCCCGGGGCAGAGCCGAACACGGAGCTCCCGGGGCAGAGCAAAGCCCGGAGCTCCGGGGGTCAGAGCAAAGCACGGAGCTCCGGGGGTCAGAGCCGAGCACGGAGCTCCGGGGGCAGAGCCGAGCACGGAGCTCCGGCGGCAGAGCCGAGCACGGAGCTCCGGGGGCAGAGCAAAGCACGGAGCTCCGGGGGTCAGAGCCGAGCACGGAGCTCCGGCGGCAGAGACAAGCACGGAGCTCCGGGGGCAGAGCAAAGCACGGAGCTCCCGGGGTCAGAACAAAGCACGGAGCTCCGGGGGTCAGAGCAAAGCACGGAGCTCCCGGGGCAGAGCCGAGCACGGAGCTCCCGGGGCAGAGCCGAGCACGGAGCTCCGGGACCGGAGCGGAGCACGGAGCTCCGGGGCTCAGAGCCGAGCACGGAGCTCCCGGAACAGAGCCGAGCACGGAGCTCCGGGGGCAGAGCCGAGCACGGAGCTCCGGGGGTCAGAGCAAAGCACGGAGTTTCGGGGGTCAGAGCAGAGCACGGAGCTCCGGGGGCAGAGCAAAGCCCGGAGCTCCGGGGGCAGAGCCGAGCACGGAGCTCCCGGGGCAGAGCCGAGCACGGAGCTCCCGGGGGCAGCGCCGAGCACGGAGCTCCGGGGGGCAGAGCCGAGCACGGAGCTCCGGGGGTCAGAGCCGAGCACGGAGCTCCGGGGGTCAGAGCCGAGCACGGAGCTCCGGCGGCAGAGCCGAGCACGGAGCTCCGGGGGTCAGAGCCGAGCACGGAGCTCCGGGGGNAGCACGGAGCTCCGCGGGCAGAGACGAGCACGGAGCTCCGGGGGCAGAGCCGAGCACGGAGCTCCGGGGGTCAGAACAAAGCACGGAGCTCCCGGGGCACAGCCGAGCACGGAGCTCCGGGGGCAGAGCAAAGCACGGAGCTCCCGGGGTCAGAACAAAGCACGGAGCTCCGGGGGTCAGAGCAAAGCATGGAGCTCCGGGGGTCAGAGCCGAGCACGGAGCTCCGGGGGCAGAGCCGAGCACGGAGCTCCCGGGGCAGAGCCGAGCACGGAGCTCCGGGAGTGAGAGCCGAGCACGGAGCTCCGGGGGTCAGAGCCGAGCACGGAGCTCCGGGGGCAGAGCCGAGCACGGAGCTCCGGCGGCAGAGCCGAGCACGGAGCTCCAGGGATCAGAGCAAAGCACGGAGCTCCGGGGGCAGAGCCGAGCATGGAGCTCCCGGGGCAGAGCCGAGCACGGAGCTCCGGGGGCAGAGCCGAGCGCGGAGCTCCCGGGGCAGAGCCGAACACGGAGCTCCCGGGACAGAGCCGAGCACGGAGCTCCGGGGGTCAGCGCAAAGCACGGAGCTCCGGGGATCAGAGCCGAGCACGGAGCTCCGGGGGTCAGAGCCGAGCACGGAGCTCCGGGGGTCAGAGCCGAGCACGGAGCTGCGGGGGTCAGAGCCGAGCACGGAGCTCCGGGGGTCAGAGCCGAGCACGGAGCTGCGGGGGTCAGAGCCGAGCACGGAGCTCCAGCGACAGAGCCGGGCACGGAGCTCCAGGGGTCAGAGCAGAGCACGGAGCTCCGGGGGCAGAGCAAAGCCCGGAGCTCCGGGGGTCAGAGCAAAGCACGGAGCTCCGGGGGTCAGAGCCGAGCACGGAGCTCCCGGGGCAGAGCAAAGTCCGGAGCTCCAGGGGCAGAGCCGAACACGGAGCTCCGGGGGTCAGAGCTGAGCACGGAGCTCCGGGGGTCAGAGCAAAGCACGGAGTTTCGGGGGTCAGAGCTGAGCACGGAGCTCCGGGCGCAGAGCAAAGCACGGAGCTCCGAGTCAGGGCTGCCCTCCCAAACCCGGCTTTGCTCCATCACGTGTGTTGTGGTACCTTTGAGCAGTACCAACCATCCTCTCTGCCCCTCTCCTGTCCTTTTTACACAGAACACACAGGGCACCACTGCTCAACTGATATTCCTCGCAGGAGGAATGACAAAATACCTTCTTAACTCCTGATATTGTTTCCATCTTATTATAAGTTACACAAATTCCATTGCCAGACAGAATTATCCATCTCCCTACCACTTCTCAGCACATGAGCATTTTCCCAAGAACAACGACTTTGTTCTCCCGAATGACCTGTGAGATGAGGAAACTTCCTCACTTCCATTTCCTACACAGAGGCTTGAGGCACATAGATATTAATGTCAACAGGGCTAACTCACTTGAAACGTTTACGGTTAGACTTTCTTAGGGAGCCAGGCATTTTATTGCGCTACATTTCTCCAAAGCAAAGCAGAGTTTCTTGGTCTCCATTGGAAACTCCAAGCATTCTTCATTTCATWTCCACAAGTCAGACTGAAGGGCTCAGATAAGAAATCCAGAAATTGAAGAACACACAGGCATCACCTGTGAGAAATGTCAGTGCAGTGATGTGATTTTAAATCCCAGTGGAATTCTGGCACATCAGGAAGAAAATAAAGTTCTCCAGGGCAGTATTTAACAGCCCATCCCAGGAGACTTCCTCTTGTTCCATCTCTTTCACTGCACACATTCCCAGTTCTTGCAGCAAATAATGCAGAGGTGCTGGAGCCAACAGTTTGTTTCTCCCCATGTCTGTGATATTTCCCCAGCCCACATTCTCTGAACTATTTAGAGTGTGGAAAACCCTGCATGTGAAGGGTGAGCAAGTAACCCAAAATTGCACTTGTTACCACTCTGGATTGTAAACTCAGGTTTGCACAGGCAACTTAAAAACTGATTTTTCTTTTTTTCTAGTTCCATATCTGCCTCTGGTGCTGCAAGAAAACCCTTAGGACAAGTGAAGAAGGGGGCAGGAAGTTCCCAGGTTTCATGCTTGCARCTCTTAAGCACCCCTGAGGCAGGAATGATCCCTTGCATAGGTGTCACAAAGATGCCAGTGGCAAATGGCCACTCTGGCTCCTTAGCAAAAGGAACTGCACTCCACAATGGTAATAAAGTGAATTTTTGCCCTGGCACCCTGATCTATTCTATTCCTCAGGCCAGGTTCCACTCTCCTGGCTGCTTGTGACTCTTGATGCCTCAGGTTCAGTCCCAGGCTTAGTTCCAGCAAAGCTGTCCCCACTCTCTGGCAATCAGACAAATTATTTCAGAGAACAGAAATTGTACTCGTGCTTTGTCAGTGGAAGTTTTAAATATAAACTAAATTTTAGCAAAGTTATGAAACATAGAAAAATAATTGTAAATATTGTTGTATCCTAGAGTGAGGCTTGATTACCTGGCTGCATTATTTAAGGAAAGCTTTTACAAACAGAAAGAATTTGCATGTGATCTCTGGATAACCAGACAACCTCAGSTGACAAAACAGTAACTTAAATGACCAGAGTATTCAGTGTAATTCTCTCTGTCAGGTGACCAGTTCTCCACTAGGCAGAGATTTAGGGGTGAATTCCCTCTGTAGCATCCTTTCTCYGTATCTGAAAGCAAAACCCAAAGCTTTTTAGCAGCACTTCCAATTTATCCCTTCCACTAACAGGCAGCATCCTCTCAAAAATCTTTTCATCTCTYGACAGTGCTAAATTACACGGTCCTAATCCCGACTGAATGAGATGATTGTGCCCGTCTGTGCTGTGGAGGAACTTGCAGACAGCTTCACTCAGCATAAGCAGCATCTGCTGTGCACACATCATACCTGCTATCCACACCTAAAAGTGATTTTGGCTGACTGACAAGCATTATTCTTGTGACATTACCCCAGCTGCACAGTACTTATTTATATGATCTGTTTAATAGGTATGTGGTTTTTTTATTGTTATTAATAATTAATAGAGTAGAATAATGTAATGATCAGTTACATCATGGTTTTGTTTATTTGATTGTTTATTTTGGTTTTTTTTTATCATGAATCTATAATCTGTTAGCCTAGCTATATTTTTAGGTGTAGATAAAAAGCTATAGGCTCTCTGGAGTCATCTGCCATAGGTACTGGATGCAGAGATGATGAACAGCCTTGGCACAGGGGAGAAGGTTCATGTATTTTCAGGAATTTTCTCCAATATACCAAAAGAAGAAAGGACATTACACTGGTTCTGAGTGACCCCATCACTGCAGCTGGACACGAGATGTGGGGTGGCCACAGCACCTGCTCACAGCTCAGTGTCCTGTATGAGCTGGGTCCCCTCAAACACAGACAGGCCTGGCTTTCCAAGGCACACCCAGCTTAGCATTTAGGCCAAGCCTGAGGTCTGGGACCAGAAACCAGCCTGGAGAGGCTCCCAGCCTGTCTCACTGCTGTGACAAATYCACCAGCAATCATTCAGCTAAAACCATGGCATTCTGGCTGTGTTGCACCTGYAGCTTCAGGTGTCTTCAGCAGGACAAGGGAAGCTTTGGAAAATGGTTCAAGCTGGGCAGTGATTCATTTACAAAGTCATGTGCAAGAAGTTTAAGGAGCTGCTGTGGCAGCAGGGAGCTCCTCCTCACTTAGCTGGGTGCCACAAGCTCTGCTGGAAGAGTTTAAACCTCGCTCCAAGCTCTTCCCAGTGCTGGTGCCCAGGGCTGGTTCACACTGGCAGAGCCCCAGCACCACAGGCTCAGCTTTACAGGACTGAGCTCAAACTCTCTGTGTGCCACCAGCASAACTGACCCAACAGGAGCTTGGAGACTTCACCCTCCAGCCAAGAAACGTGGCTAGGACTGAAAGTCCTGGGAAAGAACATGTGGGGTCTGTTCCTAGGTTTAGGGGGAAATTGCAGCGTACCTTTCCCTGAATGATTAATGCAGCAGCTGGAGGAAATCAATAACAGAAATAATGACACTTTGTGCTTGCTGCATTGCTGTGCTTGCTCACTGACCTGGCCAGCCCTGGCTCTGCCACTTCCTGAGGGTGACAGGGAGGAAGATTTTGTCCCAACTGTGGTAGCAGGGCCCAAGATGAGCCATGGCTGCAGGAGGATGTCCCTGTTCCCTGGCTGGGGACATGAGGGTTTGGTGCAGCCAATCT
>NW_026624021.1:128055-130867 GCF_030028575.1 Malurus melanocephalus
TTATTGGGGAATCCTAGATAGATATGCTAATTCCTGAAACCTATAAAACTTGTATCTTATTGGGGAATCCTAGATAGATATGCTAATTCCTGAAACCTATAAAACTTGTACCCATGCTGTACACGGGTGTGCATTCTGCCATCAAGTTGTGCACCTGGGATCCCAAATACCGAGGGAAAACCCTTTTTATCCCCTAAACCGTGTCTGTGTCATTATTAAAAACTGGCCTTTCAAGGCAGCACAGCCACGGGGCAGGCTCAAGAGCAGGAATCTGGAGCTGCTGGGGCTCTCCTGAGGTCCATGACTGCCTGTTTGGCTCAGGGAAATATCCCTGCAGCCCTGCACTTGTTGAAGTCACTGGGGGCAGGAMCKRGATGATCTTTAAGATCMTTTCCAGCCCAAACCTTTCTGTGATTCTATGAAATCTATGAAATAGCCTTCATTATGTTTTAAATAGAATGTATACTTCTTCCTTTGCATTCTTTTTCTGAGCCTTTGGAGTGCCCTTTTCCTGGCTGGTCTCTTTGGCAATGAAAGCCTCCTTACAATGCAATACAATAACGTGACTTCAGATAGGGGAACTTCCAGAAAGTCCCCAAAAGCTGCAGTAAAGCTCCCAGAGCCAGCAGCACCAGGAAAGGATCACAGGCAGACTCTCACACACTCCTTACCCTCCTCTCTGGCTGACAGAACCTTCACTTTTCCTCCATTTCCACTCCACCATCTCTCATCAAAGTGACAAGTGTGAGACCATGGATCTCAATTAATGTCTGTTAACTGCCAGGATGGAATTTGACAGAATATTAAATGCTATTATTAAATGCACAAAAATAACTAAAGACAAGACAAAGTATATATATATATGTGTGTGTATATATGCAGTTTTTTTTCTCAAGAAGACAGAAGTTATTGACTTTCATCCCCTTCTGAGATACTTTCTGATTATGTGCAGCCTTGGCAATTATTCCACTGCTTGTTATATGAAACACTAGAGTGTCTCATATGTAAGCAATACCCTTCCAGAAATAATTATCCTCTTGACATAATGTTATATATATGCTTCTTTGTTTAGGCATCCTGCAGATTAATAAAATCAAGAGCCAGATGCCTTGAGACAAATTAGCTATTTCCTGTCAATAAACTATAATGCAGCACACTGAATTTATGGGAAACACTGGTTCCATGGAATGCTTTGGGCTGCCAGTGCTGCTCCTCCCCATGGAATTTWAAGGACTTTAGGGCTATTGCAGCCCTAAAATCACACACCATTGGTCCATAAGTACAGAAGAGTTTATCTAAATAAGAGCCATGAACAATGTAAGAGGGTTCTGCACCAAAAAGATCCATTTGACTTTGAATTTGCTTAGTCACTCTCCAACTCATTTCTCATCTACAGGAATCTCTATGTTCACTTTTAAAACCAGGTTGTTTTTATGGGTGTTTGAATAATGACAGTGCACTGCAGCTGTTTGGCACTGCTTCTGAAATGGCATTTGTGACAGGGAAGATGTCTCTGACAGACCAAGTGATCACAGAATCACAGAATCATTAGGGCTGGAAAAGACCTCTAGATGACTGAGTCCACATTGACCTAATCACACCATTGTTAATAGCCAGCTAGAGAAAAGAAATATTCTGAAAACGGAAAAAAAAACCTCTTATCATCCTACCTTTTTCTCATATATTTCTAACTCATCCAAGGGTTGTTTTCTGCTCTGGACTTTGATTAAAATMCTTTGGTGMTCCAGCCTAGTTTGGAACAAATCAGTGAGTTTCATTTGCAGCTAGCACAATTAATTTTGGAAGACCTGTTGCCATGCCATAGTTAAGYTGCATTATGTTTTACCATGTTGGTCACTGTGCAAAACACGTGGTATTACCCTCAAATATTTACCACATACTCTCTTTTTCAAAACTTGGCATTYGTGAGGTTTTTCAAGAAAGACAGCTCTAAGCACTAAGAAATTAAGAATTAGTTCCAAAAAGCYCATGTCTTGAGTTCTGTGATTTGTTGAAGACCTTCTACACTGACAAGGTCAAAAGAGAGAAAGTGAAAACATAATGAACATGTCATGACTTCTCAGTGGCTCTGGATTTATTTTAACCTCAAAATTCAGTCTTTCAGCAGTCAACTAACATAAAACAAAATTTCTGACATTTTTCCCATTCTTCAACACTGTGTGAAAAGCCATCTTAACCAGTTCAAGCAATAAGTATGTTGGGACCAGTTCACATAGGCCCTCTCTCTCTAAGGCTCCTGGGCTCCAAATCCAAGGAGACAGAAATAACCTCTGCTAGGYTTTCTTCTTTAATATAAAAAATTATAGTGGAAGAGGAGGGCGTTCACTAAAGATTTGTTGAAGACAAGGTGGAAGTCCTGAACAGGTTAACTTTTATGGAAATAAAGAAATCTGTTCCTCAGCCAAAGCTTACGACACTCATGGAGTGCCCAGCCCACTTCCACCTCCCTTTGATTTATAGCAAACTGATCCATGCCTTGAAACAGATGTTTTCTTGCACTCCCCTCACAAAAAAAAAACTAAACAAAACCAGCCAATACAAACAAAATAATCCTCTTTTTTAAACAATAGTGACCTTTTCTCAAGAAAATAACAATTTTGATAAAATTTATTGTTTCCCCCAGACTGCTGGTGACCAGGAAGGAAAAGGTCAAGTTTGCAGTAGAGCATTTTTCATATGGGCAATTTTGAGAGGACAGAGAGGTCAGCATGCTGAAGGTGAAGCCCCAAAAATGACCCTGTCACCCTGGCTGCCACTGGTGATCCAGCCCTGGCCCCCTGGCCCCAGTGGC
>NW_026624021.1:131536-146250 GCF_030028575.1 Malurus melanocephalus
TGACAGTTGTGATTAGATGCACACACTTGGGAAATTTGGGAAATTACAGCGTGTGGCAAGGATGTTGTACCATAATCCTTTCAAAAATGCTGGTGGGCCCTGCAGGGACCCCAGGACACCCCATTTGACCCCCCTGTTCTCCCAGCTCTGCTGTGGGTGCCCCCTTTGCCCCTTTCCCCATGGGGACCCCCACCCACCTCCCCACTCCCATTTAGAGCATTCCTGCACCTTGTGATGGAAGACCAACAGCAGGAACCTTCACAGCTCACTGCCCCCAGCCCTGCAGCCTGGAACACGAGCAAAAAAGCAGGGACCAAGATTAGAGTGACTTTGATGGAGCAGGGRAACGTGGATATTAAATTGCAGCAGAATACGGATTAGGAGCAGCTGCACCTGGTTTGGCACAGAAATTTTGGTCGACAGGGAACAAGGTTATGCAGACACTAATATGATGAGCATGATTCGTTTATTTTTAATACAAGCTCTTTTTTATTTACTTTTATAAGTTAGCTTTTTTATATGATTAGTAATGCTTTTTTATATGATTAGCAATTATTTATTGGTTAATTTAGAAGTTTGTCTATTACATTTCAGTATATGATTGGTATATTTGCAAAAGCGTGTTTTTGTATGCTTTGCAGTTTTAAATCAACGTTTTCAGCATTTTGCACTTTCTTCAGTCGTCTTATTGTTTTTTAATTGTTCTTTGTTTTTGCTTTTTACTATGTTTCTTCTTCACGGTTAGCGTGAACCTTCATGGTTAGGTACATGTTACATTGCTGTAGTTACGTCTTCTTTTTTTTTATTTTTTTCTATCTCACTTTATCTTGTAGTCTGGGTTGCTCAGTAACAGCAATTCATGATTTCGTTCTCACAAAAACTTGTCTAACAGAGATTCACCTAACTGAGATCCTTCTACACTCTGCGATGCCTTTTGCCTCTGCAAAGCTACGTTTGGCCATCCTGGCAGCTTCTGGTAAGATTTATTTAYAGGCCACCCTTTTGTTTTTGTTCATGCACAATTAGGAATTGCAGAGAACTGCATTATCTGCAGCAAATGGAATTTGAGCCGAAAGGGGAAATGCCTCGTTTTATCCCACGGAGAATGAGTGGCTGGTGTGTACTGCAGGAATCTTCTGTTCAACTCCTCTGGATCGTTCATGAGTTGCAAACTGAGGTGCTTTGGCTGAAAGGGGAGCCCTTTCTGCTCTTTAACATCTCTYTTTTGGGGTTCCAAGAGGAATGAAGAACTCAGCAGAGAATTTTAGAAAATAACTTCAATTTGTGTGTGTGAATGTCCTCACTAGGGTACCTACTCAAACCAGTCAAATCTCAGAATAAAGAACACTTATTCGACCCAACAGGTTGRTTTCAAAAGCCCAGCATACAAGATAAAAATGGGGGAAAAAATCTGCGTGTTTTCACAGTGTTCAACTCGCTTACAATTAAACTTTCCATTTCAAGGAATAAAGGAATATTACARTAGGGTTTTAATTCAACAGCACCTCCAGAAAAAGATTTATACCTCATACTTTCATATTTATCATGTCAAAGGGTAGAAACAAATGAGCATTGTCACATTCTGACACGGAATAAAATGTCATGAAAGCCAAATGACACACTTAGAATTTACAATTTTTTATTCCAGGAGAGAGAGAAACTGTTAAATATATTTAAGGAAAAAAAAAAGTAAAGCAATCAAAACAATGAAATAGAAGATCTTTCTTGCTTTATTACCTCTAGAATGCCAACCTCTTCTTTTTAACAGCCAGGCAGACAAAGACCTGTCATCCAGTATCTTCACAAATTACAGTCCAACCTGTAAATACAAACAGAGCACTTGATATGATCTTCAGGCATTTCTATTTTCTATTTAATACTGTTTCATGCATTCATGTGCTAATAAAGGTTAAACTAGGTGATCCTTCAAGCAGCCCTCTACACTTTATCTGCCAGAGCTATAAAAGCCAAAGAAAATTGGTGCATTTATATTGTGAAAAGAGAAAGACTCKAGCATTGTAATGAAGGAGGGTATTTCTTGTCGTGTATCATTTCAGCAGCAGTTGTTTACAACAAAAACATTTAGTCAGAACTGGATTTTTATGAGAAATCCTCATGTGTTACTAATCTTCTGCTGACATCAGACTGATTCTCCTGGATCTTTCATTTGCTTCTGGTGAATCACCCTGCTCATAAAACAAATTGCCTTGTCCTGACTTGGATTTCCAAGCTGATTTTCAGTGTGGCTTCAGGTACATGCAGCAGTTTACCCAGAGAAAATTCGGCATAGTCATGCTAGCACAGTCTTCATCCTAAAATAACCCACAACACCATTGTACATTAAGCAAAATTTAATTTTTAAAATTGGAGGAATTAATTCTAAAGCACTTCCAGGATARAACAGCCTTTTTACCTCAGACTCCAAAACCAGAACCAGATGCACAATTAAGTACAAGATGGCCCACACAACCACAGATGAGACACAGGTAGAAATGTTTATCAAAATATCTCCTTCTGTCCTTTGACTTCCAGCCTTGTCTTCAGCCTTCCTAAGGKATTAATTTCTCCTCCTCTATACTGCACGTACACAAGCTCCCTTTTAACCCTCTCAGTAGTCTGAAATATAGACCAAAAACACCCTCCATGGAGCCCCACAAGGAACTTTTAGGCAAAATAAGCAGCTGACTAAAGACACTTTTTCAGATCTCCACTTCCTTCAAAAGGTAAAAGMATGGTCCTGAACATGAATGGTGGGTTTGGCTGAGAATTGGCAGGTTTAGATTATAAAATTGAGGAAAAGGTGCAGTGAAAACCTTTGCAATACAGAGAAAAAAAAATTCTCAGATTTCCCTATTAATAAAGCCAAGGAAAAACGTGGATAGAGAGGCTGGCTTTAGCAAAAGTGCTTCCACAGTTTCACCAAAGAGCTGAGATAAACATGAAGGGACAAATCTTGATGCATTCACTCATCAGGCCAGAGAATGAATTATCATYAGAGAATAAACAGCATTCTCCTCTGGACAGAGTTGATAAACATCAATCTAGAGAGAARGGAAAAAAGCAAGACTGTCCCTTACAAAGGAGTTACAATAAAAACCCCGTGTGTTMCTATAACATTTCATGATCACACAGATGAGCCAACACCAATTAAAGGCCAAACTCTGCTCTGAAAGTACAAAYTCATCTCCCATTTACAGCAGCAATGATACAAGAGGCGAATTTTGGCCTCTTGGTTTTATTAACATCCTAGGTGCCAGAAGGCAGATTTACAAAGGCGTTTTTCGAGCTAAAATTGCATATGGGCCCGTTGACACAAATACAGGGATYTGCAGAAAATCCTCACAGGGTGCCTGAAGTGGCTTTCTAAAWTTTTAATCACAAACAAATGAGTCATGTTAGAAAGAGTACACAGAAAGAGAGCTACTACCATCACCACCAGCACTGATTGTTTTAAAAAAAATCTAAATTAAGCTTGCCAATTCTAGTACGTGAAGTTTCTTTTCTCTGTTATTTGTATGCACAAAGTCTGACAAAGCACTCACAAAATTATAACACAGATTTAAAAAAAAAAAAAACACTATGCAAATTTTTAGAAATATCCACTATGGTACAGTAAAATTCTTTCATTATTTTCTCATCTTTTCATTTTAATCTGATAAATGCACACATTAAGCCCTTCTCTCAATGCATTTTTTTAATAATCAAGCGGAATCTGATTTTTCCAACATAGTTATCCTGAACTACTTCCTTCCTTTTCCAAAGRCATTTATTGACTTAAGCTGCTTTTTTGCATTTGAAGTGGAACAACTGAAATTGGAATTGAGCAAAACATTTCATTTCCTTAAATCGAGAGATTCTTAGCATTTTCAAGATATGCTTAAATCATTCTGGGAAAACAACATTAGCTTTCCTTTGTAACTCAGACCAGGTCTAGAAGTTTCCCTGTATGGCAGGCTTCTTTAACCTAAAAAAAAAAAACCAGCTCATCTTTTGAAATATTGAGTTRTGCTCTTTGAACAATGTGTTTTGTCACATCAAGCTGCTTTTTGTGAGGGGCGTTTTTTTCTGAAATGTTCTTCCTTGAATATTTTTTTACGTAAGTTGGTAAAATGTAGATTATCTAARTGTCTACAATTGTTTGCATCATCCTCCTTCATTTACTGTAATCTACAGACCTGGGGATTCTGGATCTGACAGCAGTGCCACCATCCAAGGCAAAAAACACAAAAAAAAAMCMAAAAAAAAAMCCCAAAAAAAAMCMAMMMMAAAAAAAACAACACCGTGGCTACAGCAAGATCTTGAATTCYTGTGCTGGAGGGTTTCTGCATTTCACAGTTGCTGTTCTTTGTTTTGAGGTGGTGCCTACAGTTCTCAACAGCAAACTGATCCCTCCCARGCATCAGGTGATGTGTATGAAAACTGAAAAGGAAGATGAGAATAATAACTTGTTGACTGGTCTTTTTTTGCCCAGCTGTCGTTTACACCTTCACTTCTGGTTTCCAAGTCAATGTTTTCATTTTGGYCAAGCTCATGCTGAAATCCAACACAAAGCTATTTTAAATAGTCAGGGTCCAATTTAATTTCTATTCAAGCAGATGGAAAGAAAGATGGGTTTTGTTTCTTTATTTCAGAATAGAAAATATTCCTGTATTTCTGCTGAGACAAAGGCCAGTGCAGAACATCGAGCTGCTACATTCCATCACATCAGCAGCATTCCCCACACATATCTTAACAACATGAGATATAGATGAAAACAAAAGCCTTTTTCCCAAGCAATAGCACCACACCAGTCCTGTCCCAAGCTCCTCCTCACTCCTTCCTGACCTGGGTCAATTGCTCAAAGCCTTGTCCACATTTTTTCCAATTTACTTTCCTTATATTTACTGCCCAATTTACATGGCAATAAAGCCAGCCAAGTCCTTCTTTTTTGTCTTGAGCAGATCAAGGWGGATATGTTTTTGTAAATCATTTTTACATGCACAATATTCATAGCTCTAAAGATTAACTGGAAAATCTACTGTAAGGACTGAGCAACAGTTCTTAAACAAAATGGCTTGCTTTCATTTCTTTATTTTTTCTTTCTYTCTTGCTGTCTCTGTCAGTGCCAACCGTTTTCACTTCTGATATCACAAAGAAATTTTAAAAAGTTCTTGTTCTATGGTTTAAAAAAACTACTTTAATGACCTCCACTAATTCAGATACATCTTTGAGTCTTTGTGCTACAGCTATTGAAGCAAGCAGGAGTTTCAAAACGTGTATGAAAAGTATTTCTTCAAAATTTTACATCTAAAACAACTAGCTAAGAAATCTTTTTACAGGCTCTGATTCCATGAAGCAGCCATTCTCTTCCTCCAAAACCAGACACACCAAAAAAAAAGTCACTTTGAGGGAAATGAAAAAAAAAAAACCCATAGTACAGCAAACACTACCCTGAAGCAGAATTCACATCTCAACAAAGAAACTCAAGGACTGCATAACATCTACAAGGATGCTTGTTGTAGATCTTGATGTAAAAATGTACATCTCAGGTGAGATGAAGGATGGTAGTGCAGAGCTTGAGAGAGAAACAGGGCAGCACCTCAATCCTTTGCTTTGAGCACAATTCATCCTATAAATCATTAAGGCTGGAAAAGATCATTGAGTCCAACCATCCACCTGTACGGCACAGGAGAGGTGCCTTTGAGATAAAACAGCTGTTTGTGTCCCCTTGCATGAAAAATCTTACCRTCTCATGCCCTGAGTTTGCAAACCACGTGTCCCTACATGTGAAGGATAATGTGGAGCCAGACTCCTGGGAGGAAGGAGCAAGAAGCCCACGGGACAAACATTCTTTGTCGTGGTGTYCCTGCARCACCAGAACAGCTTCTGYTGSMTCYCAACCCAAGAGGCAGGACCCAGGAAAGGCACAGAAGAGGTGGCAGGCAGGACCATGTAAGGAAATTTGGCTCCCAGAGCAAACCAAAGCACTGGGGGACACCAGGAGACCAGGGAGATCCTCTGCTATCCCTGTGKGTCACGATCCGCTTAACTCAAGCKGGRGTCRTGAGAGGTTCGTTATTGGAATCTCAGAGTGCAAAAGAAAACGAGGGGCAAATATATATATGCTTTAAATAATCAGGAACAATTTATTTGGATATTTTGCGATAGAAGAGGGTGAGAGAGAGAGAGAAAGAGAGAGAAAGAGAGAGAAAGAGAGAGAGACAGTGGGTTATAGCTACCAACGGTTTGACGGATCTTCCGAAGTTCCACGAGGGTCGTCAGGGTCCATTGGGAGAGATCTCCATCGGGGTCTTCTCGGTGAGACTTTTTATAGTCTTTTTGAAAGCAGGTGACAGCAAGCCAGGGGGTTGTGAAGTATGGAAAAAACAAACAAGAGGTGGGGAAAGAATGTCCATTGTTCTATAAGGTGTGCAGCATGGGCTGCGGGCTGTACCGTTCTCCTCAGGAACGGTGCGACCATCCATAGCTCACATCCATTGTTCTCAGCAGCCTGGGAACTGGAAACTTGGCAGTCCTCCCACCTTGATCTGGCTCGGACTCCTTTGAGCAAAAGTCCCCCCTTTCGCCCACCTTGGGGTTTTTTCGATGATCGTGAGACAGTCCAGGGTCTTCCATACAGTCTCTTACACTGTGCACACACTGAAGGAATTCCACTGCTCACTGTGCCTGCAGCACAGCATTCCCTGAGCTCCCACTGCATCACAACAGCTTTGCTCTGCCCCTTGCACAGCTCTGCAAAGCTTCACCTCAAACAGTTAAGTAGAGTGAAGTGCAATTTCAAGTTCTGTCTGTAACTCACACTGAGCCATCACAAAAGGAGGAACATTACCCATATTATAAATGTTACATGAGTAAACGAGGMATATGAATGAGTGAGAGCTTTTCATCTCAATGAGCACTTCTCTCCTGGAGAGTGTTACAAAGCCACAGGATGTCCCCAAGTTTGAGAATTTGCATTSCCACCTTCGAGTTAGATGAAAAACTTGCAAAAGCATATGTATCYAGATAGCTCCTTACTGATCCTGCCTCCCTGGGGAATTCTGTGCATTGCATAYTCAGGAGAAAGATGGCAATAGGTTGTACCACACATGCTTACCAATAATAATTGTTATTTAAACAGGTTTTTTTCCCTGAAAAAAATGCTTTACTGGACACCTACTATCAACTCTCTGAATGATGGAAAGCGGAAAATCTTCCWAAGATGTAGATGGGGAGCAGTGGGGTAGCAACTGAAATTATTTCCATTGCCTAAATCTGTATCTACGTTCCAATTAGAAGATTTAAATGGAGATAAATACTTAGTGCTGAGGACCTAATGCCACATTATTTAAAAAACCTGGGAAGTGGAGGGTGGGGATGTATTTAGTCCAGTGTATCTGATGAGCTGGATTAGCAGTGGCAGCACTGATTCACGAGCTCGGAGACCACTCAGTGCCACAAACCACACGACTTCAGTGCAGAAACTGGAAGAGTTGCTTCAAAATGCATTCCAGAACTGAATAAAACCACTAATGTAAATACACACTTCTTCATCCTGTTCCTCAGTGCCTTTGAAAACATCGAAATAAAAGTCATGCACAAAGGCACAACTCAAGGAGAAGAAAGATTGCACAATCATTTCTCTTTCGCCAAAGCTTCTATGCCTTTCATGTTGCTTTGATAATAAAAGGAATGRAAGTCTGAAGCAGAACTATTCAACTAAACTCCACTCCATTGCCTGCTTCTGAATAAAGAAACTTCAAGCTTTTCTACCTTACCTATTAAGCCATTCTCAGACAGAAAGATTTCTATAATTTTAAAGGTTTGTTGGGGTTTTTTCCCTCTGCATTAATGAGATTTCTTTTCCTCTGAGAATTTAGAACTTTTCTCACAATTACCATTCCACCTCCACTTTCTTTAACACACCTGTTTCTGCACACAAGAATGAGCTGGTTTTAGGTAGTGTCTTCCCAGTAGATATTGCACTGCAGTGCTGAGCACCCCTCACAGCAATCCTGAACTCTTCTTTATGAACCTCCAGTGCCAAAATTGCGTGTTGATTTTGCTGCACCAGGATTCCATYCAGCAGAATTCATTGCTGTACCCAAATCCTTCCTGCAGCATTAACAGGGATACCCCTGCAGCAGTGCAGGACTTGTAACAAGAGTGAGCAGAATTGCAGCCTCTCTCTTTCTCCCASGYTGAGAGGGTAGGTKCTTCATTTARCATCTTTCTTAAACTGGGAAATTTTTTCATTTAGCATCTTTCTTAAACTGGGAAWTWTTTTTTTTTWWAAARMMMMMMMMMMAAMMAAMMAAMMRRMYWMYYYTTTTTTCAGTTCTGATGYTTGCAGAAACACCATTTCTTTCAGSTGCAGGGAAGGTAAATGACRACTTKAAACCAAAGTGATCTGTTCCAGCCAAATACTTTTGCATTTTTTTTCCTGAAATTTCTTTCCTGCCCTTCCCATGCCCAGACTGGAGATCAGGCAGTGGGTACAGTGTCTTGGTTTGAAAGACAGGTGTTTGCTAATGAAGGCASGGACCCCCCTTGGAGTGGTGGATATGACCCCCCTTCCCTCTGAATTATTATAGCTTTGAAAAAATCACGGGCTTTCAGGCAAGAATATGGGTAAAAGGGAATAACAGTTTTTACTAATATGTATAACAAGGTGAAACAAGTAACAAAAACAATAGCAACAACCAGCCCAGTCCCAAACCCAGTGACAGCCTTACAGAGACAGAGCCTCCCCTTTGGTGCAGTTACAGTTCCGTTGGCAGGGACGCTGTTGGCTCTTGGCTGGGCAGGGCGGGTGCAGCGATTTTCCGGCGGCTGCAGGAGATGTGGTGGCGCGGGTCCGGCTGGCTCAGATCCCCCAGGGCGCCAATGATTGACACAAAATGGCAGAGGTGGATGGAGAAAAGTTTCTCTGCAAAACTCACAGCAGAAACGCCGATCTCGGTGCTCCTCTGGACAGCAAGAAACCCAGGACGGCAAAGAGACGAGCACAATCCCGCGGCTGAGAGACGGGATGGAGCAGAGCTCACCCCTGAAGCTGGGATCCCCGGCAAGACACAGGAGAGAAAACCACGGTGCAGCAAGCAGGAACCCAATGAGCAGGGGTGCTGGTCTCTGCAGAAAAGGGCAGGCCAGCTTTCTCCAGAGCAGCCAGCGAGCACACACATTTCTCTCAGCGAAGCAGCGAAACAACTCCAAATTCCTCCCCCACCACACAGAAAAAAACTCTCTCTGAGTGCTTGGCCAGACCATTAAGGTGGGGCCATAGGTATCACTGTCTTTGTTAATCACCCAGCCATTAAAAGGATGACCGGCAATTAGTGTATCCCAGCAACAAATGGGAAAGAAAAAATTCCCAAAGAAAGGGAACAACAGGAGAAGAATTTTAACCCACAACATACAGGAACTCCTCCCTGCCAGAAAGCCAAACCACAGGCAGATATCTCCGGGGGTGAGCACTCTGGGCAGGGATCAAGCCCAGTGAAAGCTGGTTATAAACTGTGGATGCCCTGCAAACCCAGGGCTGCCCACTTGTGTAGGCAGCAGCTCCTCAGTGGCTCTGACCCCAACCTCAGCCCCTGCTTTGTGGTGGGCAGCTCTTTYCTCCTGGGCTGGGGACATAGCTCACCTCTGGTTTTGAAATGAAGCCACTTGTCTAACAGATCTCCCAAGGTCTGGGCACCACTGCAAAATGCCCRAATCACCAAAATTTTCACACGTATCTGGATTAGAAATTTAGGTGGAGAGCAGAGCAGCATTTTCAGCTGGGAGCACAAGAAAGGGACAYGTTTGGCCCCACTGTGAAAGCAGAGAAGGATTCACACTGCCCCAAGACAGATCTTTTTGTGGCTCCAACCTGAGCTTTGTGAAGGAGAGGGGAACAGCTCCACTGCCTTCACATGCTCCTACCTCAGGATCTAAGGTCTAACTTTACTAAGCTTTAAAAAAAATAGTCTGTTGTATAGGATTGGTCTGTTTCTGCTCCTTGGTGATGTGCATGACAGCAACACAGCAGAAATATAGCACATGCCCTTAATTTAGTCCCTGCAAAGCTCTTCTGTTACTGCTTAATGCAATCAATTACTGAGTAATCTGAACTGTGCCCACAAAATGAGCRTAAATTGGCATCGAAGCCAGGACAATGCAAGTGGTGGTGTTAATTCCCAGCCATCTATTGTAATCCTGTGCTCACTGGAGAGGTTTCTCTCCTGGCAAATTTTAGAAGCTCTTTACACAAATGACTGCTTTCCTTTGATGTGGAGCAACRGGGAATGTCTTTCTAGGACTAAAATTACACAAAACATGCTAGGCATGTATGTACACAAGCAGAACTGAACAGTATTTCTAGAAACTCTGGCCTCATATAATGCAAACACAGATCACTTAAGCACAGAAAATTCCTTTTAAAAGTATTTAGAACTACACTGTGCATTAATTTAAAAAAATAAGCCACATGCACTCTTGCAGATGACAAAGAGGGGATGGTTTGGTGTCTCCAGGGAGTGGAGGGAAGGGAAGGCTCCTGCACTCCCTCTTCCCCTCGCCCTCTCCAGTCTTTCCCTTCTCACACTGCYGCAGAGCTTTCCAAATGAAGAAGCTGTTTCCATGACACCAAACCCTTAATTTGAAGCATACATATAAACAGCCTATGATTGTGATCACAATGCACCATTTCTTATTTATTTTATTCTTTTTTTTTGGTTCTGCTTCGGACGGAGACAGGCAGTTCTTTTGAAACACAATGTAAAAATCACTGGGTTGTAAACAGCAAGGAGTTTCACCTTTAGTGTTTTACAAATACGTTGATTTTGTTCTCYATTAAATTTCTTGTCATGTTTAATAAACCTAAGAAGCAGACAAGTTGACTAATCAGAGTGCTTTGTGTTTATGCTTTGTACTTGTAGCCAGACACATCTCCGTGGTGCTTTGTTCTTTTGGTGAGGTCTTAGCTCAGTGCATCCTTTCCCCTCCCTATTTATTTTTCCTCTAAAGCTATTTTTTGGTCCCTCTCTTCCCCAGAACAGTGTTTTAGARCCTTCTATCATGACAAACTTACAATAAGAAGCTACAAATGTAAATATTCTTTCTTTTAAAATTTGTCTAATTTTTTTATCTGTCCTAAAGATAAATAAAAGGACATTCTTCTTGTGTTAAAAAAAAAAAAACTGTAATAAAATATGTGTGGTGCTAAAATGACATAATTTTAAACTTGGTATCCACAGATCCATGGAGTCTCTCACTGTACCTTTGGGGCAGGAGTTTCACTGTCCTGAAAGACACAAAACAACAAAGAGCAAAAACAGAACTTTTTGGGAGCAGCTTTTCAATTCGGAGGCCTGGAGATGATCCTGAAATCAACACACACAAGACAGCACTAAACATGCACAAGTGATTTGATGGAAAACCAAAATCAGCATTGTCCCTTTCCTACCCTCAGATTATCCTGCACACAAAGGAGAAAATTCCATAGCTTCATGGGATGAGCCAACCACGGACATACTTGAAAGCAGAGTGATCTGTTAGACTAAAGGCTGCAGGGGGATTTCAGGATTGGAGCARTAAGTGATTTTATTGATATCTTTTCCCCATCCACAGAGGCTTTCTTATGACACAGACTTTTCCCCCAAAGCAGGCTGTTCCAAAGGCCCAGGAAGGCAGCAAAACTTCCTGTGCTGGACACACCGGGTGCCCCACAAGGTAAAAASTGCTACACATAAATGTGAGCATGTAGCATGAGGGACTCATCCAGAGATTTGCAGAAATAACAAGATGAGTGAAGCCTGAATTCCCATAAACAGCAGAAAACACTCRGGATATAGAAATGCAAAATACAAAGCCTGGGGCATGGCACCTGGAGTTGATGGGGACAATATTCCTGGGTGATCACAGAGCACCTTCATGCCTGGGTGTCACGATCCGCTTAACCCAAGCRGGAGTCGTGATGGTTCGTTATCAGAATCTCAGAGTGCAAAAGAAAACGAGGGGGCAAGTATATATATTTTAAATAATCAAGAGTAATTTATTTGGATTTTTGCAACAGAAGAGGGTGAGAGAGAGAGAAAGAAAGAGAGAGAGAGAGAAACAGTGGGTTTATAGCTACCAAACGGCTCCGACGAATCCGCGTGGTCCGAATTTCATGGGTTCGCCAGCGTCTGTTGGGGGGATCCCCTCAGGGTCTTTTCAGAGAGACTCTTTATAGTCCTTTTGAAAGCGGGTGGCAGCAGCCAGGGGGTTGCAAAGTATGGAAAAACCAACCAAGCAGTGGGGAAAGAATGTCCATTGTTCCATGAGGTGTGCAGTATGGGGTCGCACCGCTCTCTTTCCATCTCCACATCAGGAGCAGCGCAGCCATCCATGGTTTACACGTTGTACATTCCAGCCTAGGAGCTGGAAACTTGGCAGTCATCCCACCTTGATCTGGCTCGGACTCCTTTGAGCAAAAGTCCCCCTTTCTTCCCCTTGAGGTTCTTTTTTTGGGGTGTTCAGTCTCAGTCCATATCAATGATCGTGAGACAGTCAAAGGTCTTCTGTAYGGTCTCTTACACTGGGATATTCCCTTCTTCCCTTCTTCTTCACATCAGCCAGGCTGATGTCCCCTCCACATGAGACCACACAAGAGCCTGTGCCATGCAGGTTTCCTCTGCAAACCTCAAACAAGTTTTTTCAGTCATCTGTCAGAGAGGAGCAGCAGCAGAGCCACACTTCACAGGGACAGGGTGAAGATAAATACGTGGGAGCACATTTGAGGCTGCAGCAGCAGGGACTGAGTGACCTGAAAAACCTCGAGAGAAGCTGCAGGTCTGGGGTTTGCAGTGTCCCCATTCCTGCCTTACAAAAGGGTTTTCTTTCCTTCAGGAAATCCTCATAAAACAGGAGTATCCAGCCTGGAGGGTGAAGTGAGATCCAAGCTCTGTTGAGGGGTCTGGACATCAAGGGCTGTGCTCACAGCTTCTTCATTGTTTGTGGAAAGACCAACAGTTTCTAAAAACAATTTGGGATGTGGCAAGGAAATGAGATAATGATGCATTTTAAAGTCAATTATAGGCAAGAGATGGGGTTCCTAAGGAAGGACCAAGTTACTTGCTGGATTACACTGGCAGGGGGACACCAGTGATGAGTGATTTGAACTAAAGGAAAGGTTTTTTCCATTGTGATGTAGGGTTTACACCATCAGGATGCTGCATGTTATTCTGGGAGTTATTAACACATCTCTATCTTCTAGTTGAATTATACTTTTTTCCCTTTAATAAACTCGCTTTACAGTCTCACYATCACACCAAAGGACTAATTTAGATTTAATTTATCTCTCTGTGTACTTGCCATAGCCATTGCTCCTTTTGCTTTTTCTCCCCTATCTGCCAGTCTTTTTAATTCTCTGCCTTTTGTGTGAGCCTTGTAGGGCAGGGATCATACCCACTTCTATTTTTGGAAACCATCTACAGGGAATAAATTATGGTAATTATGTCCAGCAGAATTAGATTGTAGTGACTTCCAGGCATGGAATTGCCCCTGTCAGAGATCCTCAGAACAAGATAATCTGGTTTTGCCCTCAAGKAAGAAAGAAGTGAGGAAGATGCACCACCAGAATCAGTATTATGAAAGTGCCTCTATCTCTAATTTCTGGAAAAGTAYATGTTGAATGCTGCCTACAGACAGGGAATTGCAGAGAGAGTGCCAGGCATTTGAGCTTTACCACAGAAAGGATATAACATTAGTGACTGCTGAATTTAAAATTGAATTCTACTSAAGTTCCCATTTGAAGCTACACTTATTCCTTTGCTCGTGACTTTGAGGGTGGGTAGAAGGGTGGGGGAAAAAAAAACTTTGAATGCAATCTTCATTTTACACATTTCTGATATTTAAAATGTTTCACAATTATTAATGTGCTACACTTGGCYTCAGTCCAAGCAGCGGCTTATCTAATATTAGTTCATGAAAAATTGGAAATATGAAAATGGTATTTTCCATTCCACACTTCAACTAAAATCTGTTTATTCATGTAGTAGGAAAAAAGTGGTCAAATATTTTAACATCAAAATGTGTATAGAGGAAAAGAGGAAAAGAAACAGACTGGTGTGAAGGTGCTCAGTTCAGTCTCTCTAAGGTGAAGGATGCCAACRCTGACGTAGCTGCACTTTTGATTCAGACACTTGAGACACTCAGACATTTATTGGTGTGATGCTCCAGAGGTAAGGCTGTTTAAGGAGGCAAGGTGCAGGCTGAGTTTCCCCAGTTTGTCCTTAACTGCTTTCAGCACTTTTCCTCTACTGGTGCCTCTRTAAATGTTCAAAGATGTCTGTGAGGAGGGAAAGAAAGGGTGCTTGTGCCGTTATCCTGCTGCTTCTTGGTGTGCTAAAAACATCTGCAAGAGCTGTGAGTCTGGCTTGTTTGGGGTTGCTGGCTTCTTCTATCAAGAATTCAGGTTCTGTGTCTTGTTTGAGGGCAACCAGAGCCTTAAGGGTTCTGCTGACTCTCTGGAATCAGGAGTTCCCACAGCTCCAAAGAATGGTGTCAGCTGGCACCCAGAGCAGATCTGAGTGTCTGTCTGCAGGTGTGAAAACAGTTCTGGATGTGTTTCACCTTTTTGTCTAACTGATTGAACCATTGCTGCCTTGAAAGGCCATTTTTAATAATGACACAGACACGGTTAAGGGGATAAAAAGGGTTTTCCCTCGGGATTTGGGATCCCAGGTGCACAACTTGATGGCAGAATGCAC
>NW_026624021.1:146897-151858 GCF_030028575.1 Malurus melanocephalus
CCCCCCTGCCAGTGTAAGAAGAAACCAGAATACTCCAGAGATTTTYCTCCATGCTGACAATCATGAC
The DNA here is from genome assembly GCF_030028575.1 of Malurus melanocephalus. Lineage (NCBI taxonomy): Eukaryota > Metazoa > Chordata > Aves > Passeriformes > Maluridae > Malurus > Malurus melanocephalus. Next base: position 146,965 of record NW_026624021.1, read on the forward strand.
ACACAGGTGATATGATTGATGAAGCATCAGGAGAGCAGAAGGGAATAGACATTTTGGGCTCATGCCAGATCTTCCTTTAGGCTGTTGCATTATGAGCCTGCCTTAGGGCAGTTTTTATTTCTTCTCCAGCAGCAATCATCCCAGAGCAGCAGAGCTCCTCCTCCTCCGTGCCACGCTCTGAAGGAACCCAGGGCAGAGCAGGAACCACCTGGAGTCCTCCCTGCTGAGAGAAACTGCCAATTTCTGCCTAAAACTTGAAAGTCTCTAAATAGAGAGCAGAACAGATGGGGAGATGCATCCCTTTTTAAGTCAGGATTTGCATTTTCTTGCATTCATATTGCAAATGTTTTGTTGCAATCAACCCTTTAGGGATTTCTGTGATGGTTGCAACAAAAAGAGGATTTCAGGCAACACCTGAYTGTTGAATTCAGGGGCCTAAACCCCTCAGTCTTCAAAAGTTCAGCACCTTCCCCTGTGAATTATGACTGATTGCAGGTATTAACATCTCCTCAACCACAGGAATAGCCTGGAGTAAAGAARGATTTCAGAACATTAACCTCAGTAATTAGTGTCCTGTATCACCTCCTTTAAAGGWCATATGCTGAGAAGGAGGCAATACATTCAAAGAAATTAATCCTTTTTCCTATACTTTTTCTTGTTTCTTCAGGCTGGCCCAAAGGAGGAGAGAAATTTTGAAGGGGAAATGCTCCTATGGTCGAGCCTTTGGACATCTATTCTTTTCCCTCTCTTGAGGAGGAGCTGGTTTTTGTGCAGTTGTGTAAAATGTTGTAGATGTTTCTCTCAAGGTCACTTGGCTGAAATAGACCCCCAGTGTGGGTTTGTTTTTTTTTTTCATTATCACAATAGCTTTGTGTACATATGGCAAAGCAATGTACAGCCAAGCAGTTTGGAGACCTCACCCAGCAGCCCACTGCCCATCACTGGCACAGGACAGCCACCATGAAATTCCACCTATCACCAAGATTTTTACCTTATTTCTTACTGTCAGGACTGGTGAGTAGTTTGGAGGAAAGCAGCCAAGGCTGCAGAGTTCAATTAAAACTCCCTCATTTAATGACAACCCTTTCCCAATCACAGAATTCTGAATCACTCAGCTTGTTCTGTCTTAATCAATCTTCTGGCCTCACATCACCCCAGCTAAAAAAAAAACCTGCATTGGATATGAACAACACATATAAGCAACCCACACATCGTGCCTGGTACCATAATTTGCCATAGTACCATGGGGATAAGGAGCTGAAAGAAACATGAGATGAGATTGATGAGACAGCAGCACCATCCCTGTGCTGTGCACAAAAATTTCACCAAGGCTCCCATCGGAAAAGGAATCCCTGAGGTGCCATCGTGTGGGGAACCCACAGCTCAGGATCTGGAAGAAAACAGTGGGAAAACCTTTTGTCTTCTGGGAGCTGATACAGTTTTGAAAAAAAAAAAAAAAAAAAGTTTTGAAAAAAAAAAAAACAAACAAAAAAAAAAGGTTAGCTGATTGAGGCTATTTATATCTGTATTTCCTATGAAAAYTTTAATAGCAAAACAGCAGACCACCAGAGAAAGATATCTATAATAGAGATGCTGAAAGACCTCTGACTACAGCATCCTCAACTCTGGCATTATAGCAACCTGCTTAAAAGTTTCTACACCCACAGAATTTCAGTCCTAGCCCAGTTCTTGGGTCTGCTATATTCCACTTTTAAAAGCAAACCCATCAATTGTCTGAAAAGTGAAGGAGTGAAGGATAAACTTGAACAAGTTACATGAACACTTTAATTAAAGCACATCTTGACAAAAGAYCAAGAAGAGAATAGTAAGTTAACATCCATAAAAAAATGTGTTGAGACAGCTCTGATATATTTTCTAGTTGTAGAAAAGGTAATTGGATGAAATGAAGGGGAAACAAATTCAATGTGATAAATGTAATAGATATTTATTGCCACAAAGGATCAGCTAGAATTACCTTCAAGCACAGGCTTGATGCTAGATATGATAATTTGATAAGAAGAAACTGCCTTTCCCTCTCATATTGTATCAACTTCTTCTACTATGATGTACCATAAAGGGGARGAAAAAAAAGTCACATTATGGATTCGCTGGATTGAAACTGTGCCACTGAATTTCTACATCTTTTTTTAGACCTCCAGTATGGAACAAAAATACTGTTGAAAGTACATGGAAGATTAGAATATGGGTAAATAGAGAGTGTGACCTTTTCTTGCCACAGAGAAAATCCCTGCRACCTCCACTCATTGGGAGTCAAGGCACAAATGAAAGTGCCTAAAGGGAGASGAAAAAAATTCTTACCCAGGGAGATAACAAAACTTTCTCAGCCATGAGCATTCCTTAYTGAATGAGAACGTTTTATTTTTATCTATCCCTCCATACATACTGTGTGTATGTAAATAGGGGTGATGTATTCATTTCACACCCGTGCTGGCTTTTGCCTTAATAATGACTCGTGTGCTACCTACAGAAAACAGAGCAGAGCACAATAACTACAAATACAGAACAAATGTGTGGGGTTTTATAATTTCCATCTTCTTGTAACTATCCTCTTCTTGAAGAAAAAAAAAAAAAAAAAAAAATAAAAAAAAAAAAAAAAAAAACCAAAAACACAACTAAGTAGCAGTTTCAGTTTTGCCTGAACAAGCAGTGCTATAAATAAGTGTTACAAACAAGGAGTGTTATAAACATGTGTTATAAAGAAGAAGTGTTATCAAGAGTTGAGAACCCCTATTTTATCTGCAAAACAGACGTGCTGACATCTATAGCATTACAAAGCAAATTCATTATTTCTAGACTGCAAGTTGTGCAGAGCTGGGACCTGTGTCTGTTAGACTGTTCCCAGCACAGCAGTGTTGCTACTACAATATTCATAACAAAGTTTATACATCACCCAAAGGGTGGGATCTTTTGCTTAAACTCAAAAAAGCCCACAGAACAAGTGTATGACACCATCAGACACACTCACTCCAAATTGTTCTAACTCAGTATTGCCATTTTTCTCCATTATCCATCATAACCATGAGATTTTAATATAATTATTTCAGAACATTGCTCAGCTCTTGTCTGCTCTTGGAAATATACCAAAATAACTACAATTATTCTGAGATGGTTTATTTCAATATAAATCCCAAAGCGGACACTCTTATTCCAAAATAAGAGTTCTTATTTCCAATTTAATTTAATCTAGTTCTAAAATATCCTCCTGGGAGCTTATTCTGGAATAGTTATTTTGGTACTTTTCCAAATGTAGGCAAGCCCAAATTCAGGGATTGGAGTTTGTTGAAGAGAAAACTGTTTCCACTTGAAAAAAAAAATAAGCTTAAGAAATCCATCCCTTTTAGAAATGCAAGCCATTACACAAAAATGGTCAAGATCCTGTTTCAAGAGCAGCAGTTTATTACCTCTGCATGGGGAGATACCAATTAATGTTTTAYCAAAGGAGTCACTCACAAACCTTCTCCACCCCTTGTTTTTAATCTAAACATATTCCTTCAGAGGAAAAGAGCAAAAAGTAAGAGTCAGAAACTAAACCAAGAAAATAATCTAGCTCAGGCAGTCTTCTGATCCTGAGAAAAGGGAAATGTGAAAACCTCCACTAGCTCAGCCAAACATTTTCCAATAGTTGTTAATTTTACACAAAAAGATGTTTGTATGCTGAATGCTAGGCTGTATACAAAACCTACAACAGGAAAGCCTTAAGAGAAGTACAATGAAGTTATGAACCTATGTGGGGAAAAAAAGATATTTGTGTCTTTTGAAAATCGACTATACCTTTTACTACACCAAAGCCTAAACTTTCTAAAATCTCTAGAATACAAAAGGGAACTTGGAGAAGCTCTTAGTTTTCTTTACCATGAGAGAAATTARGGAAGTGGAAYTATAGAATGGTTTGGGTTGGAAGAGACCTTAAGGATCAATTAGGATCTATTTTGACTTAACAACTTCCTTGCTGGGCACATCAGCAATCAGAGATAGTGGAACAGGAMCAGACAGTGGAGGTGTTTAATGTCAGAGTGGTTAAATTCATTAAAACACAAGCAAACCTGGAACCCTCTCCATGACTCAGCAGCTTCCTCTCTGTCGTTTGGCTTCACTGAGCACTCAAGAGTATTTCCAAGGGTGAGACAAATTCAGATATTGACAGACAGTTGTTACCTGGAGCCTCTGCCCCCAAGTGTTAAGAGCACAAACAACCAAAAAAAAAATCAAAATCAAAAGAGCTTCCTAATACACTAAATGTAAGTATTTCATCCAGCCAGGCTGTTTCTATCATGTCTGTYCCACATGTGTTAGTAAGACATATGGTCTACCCTTTATGGATTTTGAAGACAACACACCCTTTTCCCTCATTTTCTACTCACCAGCCTAACAAGAGAATTCAAGGCTTTCTTATTTTCTTTAGAGCCCTTTTTTTTCAGCCTGACCATGCCCACAATGTGTGCAGCAGCATTAACCAACACTGCCACCAGCATCCCACAGAGCCAGAACACATCAGACTTATCCTGCATGCCAYGGGCACCTCTGAAATCTGTCCCAAACACCAGTGACATGTGAATCTCCTGTGCTGGTGACTGTGCTTTGCTCTGGGACTGCCCAAAGCCCAGCCTAGCCCAGTGGCTCTGCAAGGGCCTGCAAAGATAGCAGACATGTCCTTGAGTCATCACAGGCAGCCAAAACTTTAGAGTCAGGGAAGAAGTGTCCTGCTTTAAACAACATCCACTTGGCAAACCAAATGTGCAGAGGAAATGAATACGAAAAGTAGCTTAATGTTCCCTTCCCTGCCCTCAAAAATACCCCAGTGACACCTACAGCAGCAATGCTTTGGGTCCACAAAGGTAACAGGCTGTGGTTTTGGTTCTCCCTCTTCCACAGG
>NW_026624021.1:152251-154662 GCF_030028575.1 Malurus melanocephalus
ATCCCATCCCATCCCAGGGGATGCTGAGCTGTGTTTCACAGCCAAAAGAGAGACCTCAGCATGTCCTGAGCTGTGTTTGGGATGGAAACCATTGAGAGAGAAATGGCAACAAAGGCTTAGGTTGCCCCACAAGGGCTCTCTCTGATCAATCCCTTCCTCTGGATGTCACCAGCCCTCCTCAACCTCGATAACATCACCACCAAARCTGCGAGGGGCACCGAGAGCCACAAAGTGAGCAAATATCCCCATCTAGTGTCCCCGAGTACTGCAGAGCACATCCCGCTCTTTTCCATCCCTTTTACCCCTTTCCAGTCATCCTGATTCTTAGTGGGAGAGAGCCTCTCCAAAAAAAAGAGACTCCAAATTGCCACTGCCCCCCAGAAAGGCATTCTGGAGGCTCTRGGCATGCAAACAGCTCAGCCAGCACGCTGCTAATTACATTTCTGCAAATCTGCTCTGAGCTTTCTCTTGAGCAGCAGCTGCTTATTATTTCATCTCGCACGGTCAGGTTTCTTTCTTGGCTCCATTCTGCCTAATCTGACCAYGAGGAATCGACAAATTAGTTCTAGGGGATAAATCAAAGGGGTTTTTGTGTGGCCTTTTTGCCCCCTGTTTTGCATACAGTGCTTCCAGCTCACGACTGTCTCCTCAGCTCTCCTAGAAAAGCTCCCTGGCTACAGAGGCGTGTTATTTGAGGGTGAAATGCATTAGCCTCTGTTTGCTCCAAATTTAATTCATCTATTTAAATAATTTAATACAGCATCCATCAGTATGAAAGCTGGGCAAATTGAATCCAAAGGATTTGAAGACACATAGATTAAATAAACTACCTTCAAATCCTGGCTCTCAAATTATCACTGCCCCTGGATTAATTCTACCTTAATTAGACAAAATAAGCTTCTCAAAATGATTAAATTTGTGAAATAAAGATGGAATAAACACAAAGCAAAAGCAAATGGAATATAAACAGCCAGAGAGCATAAGACATAATACAGAGCCTTAAATCATAGACTAAAAAGTCATTCTGTTTAGGTTCTCATTAGACTCTATAAAATCATGAGTGGCATGAAGCAGACAAATAAAAAAAATTCGTTTCTCAAAATACAAGAAATAGGGGGTGCATCACATAAAATCTTGAGCCAGGGCTTTAAAACAAACAAAAGCAAGCACTTTCTGGCAGAGTGAATCATGAAAATGCTGAACTCATTGCCAAAAATGCTGCAGATGCTGAAAACAAAAGTAGAACTTGACAAATGAACAAAAGATAAGGCCACAAAAACTTATTAAACACAAAGATCAGAAAATCTTTAGGCCATGAACTGCTGAGGGGTGGGAGAACATATTGGGGAAATATCACTCAATACTTTCCCTGCAGTTACACCCTTTCCTTAATTATCAGCTACTGTCAGGAACAGGATGCTGAGCTTGATGGGCCTTTGGCTGAGCATAATGGGGCTATTCTTACACCCTGACAAGCCATGAATTGGATATRCTTTAAAATGTTGACACTGGCTTCAGAGCCTTGTACCAGAAGGTGACTAAAGAACATCCAAGTTAAACTCAGCTCRTGGGGTTTAAGATAACAATCAGTCTCGCAGAGTTACCCAGCTTGCAGGAGCTGTTCATGTTAAAACTCCAGCTGATTGTCAAATCCATGAAGCATCACTCCTGTAAATGCAAAAGCAGATATTTTTCTGTGTTTGTGGTTCATGATGACAGCAAGCCAGCAGGTTACAGCACAAAAGGCAACACTGCTCTGCAAAAGGTCCCTGACAAGCAGCTTCATTAACAGCAAGGATTTTAAGGACTTTTTTTTTTTTTTTTTTTTAAAAAGTGTAACCTGTTCAACAAAGGCCCCCCCAAGAAATTTGAGGACAGGATTGAAATTATTTACAACATCTGTTCCATGCAGGTAGCTGGAAATCATGGTCAGCAGTGCTTTGAAATCTCTGCAGAGTCCTTTGGAAGTGAGCATAGAAAAGCACATGGCCCCTGACCTCTCTGGACTGTGATGAAATGCAACACTTGGAGATCAGGGTCAGAAAGATGCTTTGCCAAGCCATCCCTCAGGAATGAGAAGAACAGGTCATCCCTGCAGAACACCGTGTAGATCTGGTGCTAAATTCAAGGAGAGGTGAGGAAACAATCCAGTTTTATACCCCTGCAGTAAGTGGTGCAGGCCCATACCCCATCACTTAACATGCAGCAGACTGATCCTCTCTCCTTCAGACACAATGCCAAAATTTCTGAGCAGGAAAGCATCAAGACAGCTCAGTTCTAAGCTAATTTTAACACTAGCTGGAGAGTCATCAGGACTCTGAGAGCAATGCAGCAGGTGATAGTCAGTATTGCCATACCCCAAGTTMTACTGCCAGAGCTGGATCATCAGACCAACTGCATTTTTCAGAAAA
>NW_026624021.1:154808-185307 GCF_030028575.1 Malurus melanocephalus
AAAAGAAAAACAAACCTAGATTGATGCAGCCTGCAGACCTGACTCAGCCTTTATTGTCTTCCACAGAAAGATCCCTGAAGCCCTCTTGGGAGTGCAGTGCAGCCTTCAAAGTTGCCTGGAAACGTGGAACATGACAAGACTGTTCAGGTATTGAAGCTGCTCTGAGAAGGCAGGTGAGGACAGCCTCAGGCCCCACAAAGCTCCTGGAGAATCAGCAATTACCAGGAGCAGCAGAGYGAGTTCATTGCCTTTTCCACCCACATCAAGAGCCCTCAAAAGCCAGACAAGTGGGTGCTCTCACAGGTGGCACTGGGACATGCAGGCAGATGTCTGGCATGGGGTGCCTCACCACAGKGACACATTTCACAGTCACATCAAAACATGCTCTTCTTTTCCCCAGTTCTCCCTTGTTCTTCCTCCCTCRGTTGCCTCTGCAAAGCTCTGTCTCCTCTTCTACCATCACCTTGCCATAGCAGGAGCAGCCAAATACCTTAGAGTATTTGAGGTATTTGGGGTATTATATTCCAGAGTCAAGAAATGCAATGCCCACCCTGCTGGGCCAGCTCTCACTCTGCACCTTCTTTGGGTGACACTTCTCAGCCATACACATTTSCCCCACTAGATTTGTTCTGGTACTGACCTCTACTCTTCAAACAACCTTCAAAACTCTTATCAAGGCTTCCCTTCCCCACTCACCATCCTAACCCACATGTAGCCTTAAAATTACAAACACTGGATCCYTGCCAGCTTAAATAATGCAGATCTAAATTACTTTAAATCTCTCTTCTTTTTTTGCCTCTCTGCATTTTCCATGCACTGTGTTAAGACCCACAGCAGAAAACTCTGTTTCTTAGTGTTATTCCATAATTTGCAATGCCACCCACCAAATGGCACAGTAGAAATAGTTAATCACATAGGCTTGGGATATGCATAAGCCAAGTTGTAAGGGTGCTAATAGATATATTTGAATTCAAAAGAGATCTGAGAGGTGGAAAATAATATCTTATTAGTATGCTATATGTGTGTGCAAAGCAGCAGCCTGTTCTCCAAAAGACATGGGGAAAAATAGTAGAATCAAAGCCTTCAGCTTCTCCTATAAGAACACATTAAAATCAGTAATCATCATTTTTCTCATTAGAATTACTAACACCATTGATTTCTATATCACATCATTTGGAACCATTGCAAAAAATATACTATGCACAGTAAATTTGCATTTCTGAATGTTCACAACCACTCGTGTGTCTCAGAGTCCACCCAGCCTCAGGTACCAGCAGCCCAGCATTTCCACACAACTTGCAGTTTGCCTGGCATTTGGAGAAATGTCTTGAACCTGAATCATGTAGGAAACAGGTMCTCAAAATGAGCTGTTAAAATGCACTGAATGCGGGCTGAAATAGCACAGAAACATCTTCAACTTGGTTACCTYTATTTCAGGCATATTCCTCAAATATATGTAATTTATGGGAATTGATGTTTCTGTCTTAAACTCACTGCTGGTTTGCAGGTTGTTTTCTTCCATTCTCTTTGCTCTCTCTATGGGCAACAGCCTTCACAGACCAGGTCCATGTCATGTATGACTGAGCACTCATTTAAGGGGCCAAGGACAGAGGTTCTCCATAGAGGYGAGGGAGAATAAGATCAGTGAAGCACTCAGATTATGCATAGGCAGGACCATGAGTTACAAACTTAGACAAAACAAGTATATCCAAGCAATTAATCCAAGTCTCCTTAATGTGCTCTTGTTAGCCAACTCAGTAATTCTATCACATCCATCACATTTACATCTCAGCTACAGAATTTGGAAATGATTCCACAAAATACAACTCAGGAAAAAAATATTATCATTTCTTTTTAAACCTTGGAGCATGAGGGCTAGAATAAGTACTAGGCTATTTGAACTTACTCAGAATGTTTTCACTGGCATAGACAAGCATAAGATTTCAACCTGTTCTCTTTCTGAACTGAATTTCAACATTACAAATGAATAAATGGTTTGTGCCACCCACAGCACACTCTGGGGACCCGGGGCATGACTGAATTTACAAAGGCATTAGGCAGTCCTTGCTTGCAGACATTCTCCCCCTCCCCTGCAGTTCTCTAATGCATGAACTGGCACAGTGAAAYCTGCCACCAGAGACTGTGTTTCCACCAGCAAGGGGCCACCCCTGCAGAAACTCTTSTTGGTTCATCTGGTCTCAAACAGCAAACCCAGATGAGATGAAGGTTGCTCCCAGGGGCTTTACTGGGAAGTATTTTCCTTTGTACCRAGTAARTAAAACAGAAAACAAAWCAAAGCAAATCCYTTGGGTGTATTCCACTCTCCTGAGSTGCTCAGCATCAACCTCCCAGGTCTTTTACAGCCTGAGTCAGGTTGAGCAATCTCTGCTGACCAGGGCAGGTGGAAGGTGCCATCCTGAGTGTGGCTCATGTCACGATCCGCTTAACCCAAGCAGGAGTCGTGATGGTTCGTCATCAGAATCTCAGAGTGCAAAAGAAACGGGGGGCAAGTATATATTCAAAATCATGAGCAATTTTATCGGATTTTCACGATAGAAGAGGGTGAGAGAGAGTGAGAGAGAGAGAGAGAGAAAGAGTGGGGTTATAGCTACCAAACGGCTTTGACGAGTCCGCGCGATCCAAATTCCATGGATGTCGCCGACAGTCCGTTGGGGGAGATCCCGTCAGGGTCTTTTCAGAGAGACTCTTTATAGTCCTTTTGAAAGCGGGTGGCAGCAGCCAGGGAGTTGCAAAGTATGGAAAAACCGGCCAAGAGGTGGGGAAAGAATGTCCATTGTTCCATGAGGTGTGCAGCATGGGCTGTGGCTGTACCGTTCTCTCCGCCTTCACGTCAGGAACGGTGCGACCATCCGTAGCTTACACGTTGTACTCAGCAGCCTGGGAACTGGAAACTTGGCAGACATCCCACCTTGATCTGGCTCGGACTCCTTTGAGCAAAAGTCCCCCTTTCTCCCCCTTGRGGTTTTTGRGGTGTTCARTCTCWGTCCATCTCGATGATCGTGAGACAGTCAAGGGWYTTCTGTATGGTCTCTTACAGGCACACACACCACGAGGCCACCACGCAGCTCCAGCACCTGCAGGAGGGCACAGATGGCCAAGCACCACATCAGCCACTTCCAGCAGAGAGGGCAAACAGTGCCAGCACTGAGGTCTCACACYGGCTTTGCAAACCACATCTTCCAACCCAATCTTGCTTTGAACAGCAAGAAGTTAGTATCCACATGCTATTCAGCGCACTAGCTGCCTTAGGGATACCAAAAAGATTAAAAAGCAGAAAGGAAAGCCATCTGGAACAAGTTCTTCCACCTCTGCAATCACAAAAGCTGTCAAGAATTCAGAGGTCTAGAAAGTGAAGCTTCCTGTTCATTCTGAGCACTGGCASAGGCTGCMCAGAGAGGCTGTGGAGTCTCCTTCTCCKGAGTGATGTGCTTTAGGGCATCCTGCTGGAGATGGGAAGTGGGACCAGATGACCTGCAGTGATCCCTTTCAGCCTGACCCCTTCTGTGGGATTTTGTGATTCATCATTTCCTGGGAAGGAGGTGGTGCTCCAGCAAAGCACACTATACATGAAAGTCAGGGTGACACAGTAGATGGGTAATATGAAGGGCATACGTCTACTCCATTCTGCAGGGATCARAACATCCATGACCTTATCCATATCCTCTTTGCAAGGATGAATCATGCCTATAGCAACTCTGTTTTCTTAGTTAACACTGAATCTGTCGTTCCTAAACTAAAAAAAAAAAAAAAAAAAACAAAAAAAAAAAAAAAAAAAAAAAAACCCACACAAATTCATCTAAAAAGTTATCATTAAATTAAACAATGCTCTTCCACGGGTCATTTAAACCTTGACTAACTACGTGAAAATCTCTAAAATGAACATTTATGTAATGCTTAGTCCATCACTTCTTTAATTATTCACACAATACTTTTTCTTTTTTTTTTTTTTTACACTGGATCCTCTACATCACTCTTGAACAGTATTCCACAAAGTACGAATGCATGTACATTCAAAACATAGTTGCAAAAAAAACTGTAGTGCAAAACATAGAACACTGCAAACTGAGTTTTTTAAGTTGAACTGCATAAAACCCCAATAGAAATGCAAAACACTGAAGATACACTTACTTTTTTTTGCACCAGTACAGCTTCCAGGAAGTTGCAATATTTTCTTTGTATTTCTCAATTGAATCTTTATCAAAAATACTGTTATTTTGCTGTTATTGGGTTTTGATTAGTACCTATTCACAAATGTTTCAGTTTTGGTTTTGTGGTTTTTAATGTTAAGCTGGATATTGTAGTGTTTTACCTGTCACAGACATCATGGAAAGTATTGAACACTTTGGRGTTTTTGTTCCCTCCCTGGAGTTACAGCAAAGACAGCTTAACCACAGAGTTTAGGATCTCTCTTTTTTAAAAAAAGTCTCTCAAATGAGTGAAAACTATTGCTGCTAGGAGCTCAGTGGGTAGCAGACACACCAGGTGCTGCTGAACATTCAGTCCATGCATTGGACGTAACTGGAATTGGAAATAATTAGATAAATATTTCAGTCCTGAACTGTGCCTGTTCCTCTAATCCTCTCTGTTGCAGTTGTATTTGCTGCTTAGCAATATCAGCTTTAATTCCCAGTTCCTAATTAGTGCTATCAAGCACCACTCTCTCGATTTCATTACACAGAACTGGATGAAACGTTAGGTCAAGTGTAACTCCCAGGTGAGATTTACGCTATCATTTGCCTCCTGGTTTCTAAATGTGCTCTGCATGTTCCACCTCAAGCAATGGCAGATCCTTTGCAAGCACTGGAATTGTTCATCTGGGTCCTCAGGGCACCCCAAAACACAGCAGACASCACACAACAACTGCCACAGCCCTGAGGTGTTTAACTATGGCAGTGAAGCTGATAAAATTAAGCAGCCTAATAGCTGATAAATGTCACCTGGCTGAACATAAAGCATTCTTCACTCTGTGTTTTTTCCCATTCTTCCCATCCTCTTTCATGACAAACACTTTGAAATAAAGTTACACAAGCAAAAACTGGTAGTTCATGTCCACGACAAATTACGAGCATGAAATACGTGACAACTTTACATATTTACAAGGCTTGGAGGAGGCATTTGGATCATCAGGAGCCTTAATCACACGGTTTTTAATATGCATTTCCAGCTCTCAGGGATATGATGAAGAGTGTTTTACTGCTGGCTGAGCACTAATGGATTTGGAGCTGTTAACTGCAGTCCACAGGCATCCTTAAATGGTGAGCTAATGTGCATTTAATTTTGCTCATTTGGTTTTAGCATAACCAGGTTTAGTTATGACACTCCAGTGTCAGCACCAGGCATCTGGGGGTTGAACAYTTGGAGAAAAGGGTAAGAGTGCTCAGTGTAACCTTTTGAACGGGGGAAATTCAAAGAGAAGCAGATGAAAAAAACAGAGAAACAGGCAGGGATAAGAAATAGGAAAAAAAGTCAGAGAAACAACAGCAGTAATAGGCAGTGACAGAATAAAGCACCAAAAGGGTGTCCCTCAAACAAATATCCCCACATTTGGTTGCTCCACACGACTGGGTAAAGATTGGGTGCTGCCAGAAAACTCTGAAAACATCAATACCAGCAAACTGAGAGATGTCAGTGTTCCTATTTTAGATATCAGCCCTCAAATTAGATTTGAGTACTGGATCCTCTCCTGGAAAAAGAGCAATCCTGAAACCTTACAGTTAGTCCTGGAAACATTTAGGGTCATTAGGCAGCTTATGTTAAGTTTCCTCCCCTACAAGCATTCAAAATATATTTCAAAACAAAAAAGAGRGGAGGAAATGCTTTTCAGGGAAGAAATATAACATAAGCTACTTTGATATTTTACTGTGGACTTCTACCTGTAAGTTTTGCAAGTTRTAATGGGCTGGCAGGATGCTGGCACAGAACTAAAGGATGACAAACCAAACAATGGTACAGAATCACAGAATTTTCTGAGTTGGAAGGGACCYACAAGGATAGTGTACAGAAAAACAAGATCATCTCAAGCTTTTAGAAATGTTGCTAGCAGCAGGAAGGGGGCCCAAAGAAGCAAAGGGTAAAAGACATGTAGAATAGAAGATGTGAGCAGGGACATCTCTTCTGCAAACCAGGAACATGATCCTCCTCCTCAGGTTCATCCCAGCTTGTAAGGACCTGAAATACCTAAAACCCAGACACATTCCCARGGAAAGGAAGGGTCCAGCAGAACACAAGCTGAAAAAGGTGCCTCCCCGGTGCTTCAGGGTAAAGGAAAAACAAGAGTGCAATTTTTTCTTGCAAACAAGAAAAAACAAGAGTCCAAATCTGTGTGCACAGAGCAGCAACCAGACTGGCTGGCAAAAATTAAATGACCAGCTCAGAGCACCATCCTGGCAGGCAGAACATATACCAACCCCAGCATGAACACTCTCGACATTAACAAACGGACCAACCTTAAAAAAAATCTCAGTAGTTCATTTTTATCTTTGTAAAATTTTGTTACTAATGATTTCACATCAGTCCAAAAGCACCTTCCATAGCTCTTACCCTGGCAGGGCCTGCAGCAAGGCCAGCTCTGAGCAGATGGTAGATATATTGCYCTAATTTTTAAGGCCAAACTATACAATAGAACTTTGTCATCACCAGCAACAAGAGGCAACCTTGGAAGCCTGGAGGGGACTTTTAGAATCACATTAAAATATCTCTGGTCTTTAACACCAGCCAGAACTTCACTGTTTTTCATGTGGTAAAGCAAGCTGGAAGCAGAGAAAAATCCACCATCTCTTAGTGATTTGAAATAAGCACCACTTTAAACTGTCATGTCAGATGCACAAGTTCTTACCTGGAGTGTAGGTAAGTGTAACCTGCTGGCAAATTAATATTTAACAGGAATCCTAGGAGTTTAGAATAATGCTGCACACAACAGGCTTTTTTACAACAAAGAAACTAAATATCAGCTAAGGTTTCATTATGCACCAATTAAATTAAATCTATTTCATAGCCAATATTGCATTATTGCACTATTGCACAATCATCTGTAGAAAGTGATATTTCAATTAAGTGTATTTTCTCTCAGTTTCAATTAACACATAGTACATTTTTWAAAATTTAATGTAAACCATTGCTGAAGTGAAATCCAAGCCTTGACAGTGCACCATTAGCCRATTTCATGCAAGCCTAGAAAAAGCAACTTCTCAGCAAGACACATAAAGTTATGAAAAAKATTTTTGTGAAATTTATTATTGCCACTACTTTTTTTAAATTTATATCTAAAGTGATGTAAAACTTCATTTTGTTGTGGCTGGCTTTGTTCTTGAGTGCTGCAAAACAGTTTGTCTGTGTATTGAAAAAGGGTTTTTTGCTGATAAAAGATACTGAGAATCATCTTAAGCTTGGACTATTAAATGGCCAATGAAGATCTATCAACTTCCAAGCACATTTTTTTWAATTAACTTATGAATTCATATGATCAATCATTACACAGCATTTTTAAAACTTTAGAAGACTTTTTGTGCTTGTTTTTATAGGAGAAAGAAATTCTTGAATGGCAAAACTGGTGMATAGTGCTGGTAGGTAAGCYTGTCCATCAGAAGCAAGAACATTCYRAATTTCAGTGTTCAGTCAGGCTGACACAGATTTACTGCAAAAACTGCAAGCATGCAGGCATTTGAGTTGTGAGAAGAATACCTTTTGGAGTTTTCTTYCCCTGCAGTGAGGTTTTATTGTCACCTCATCTCAGACAAAGTCAGCTCTTGGAGTATTTGCCAGTATAATCACATTCTATGTGTATATGAGGAGGGAGGGAGCAAGAGGGGAGAGAGGGAGGAAACAAGGGAGAGGAGAAATGAGATCATAGAACATTTTCAGCCTTGCCAGCATGGATACATCTCTGCTGGAAAATCACTTTAGCTAACTTCATTTATTTTATTCATATACCTGGTATAAATAACAATGCCAAGTATAACCTTTTGCTGTTGGAAGCTTATAAAGACCTCAACTACAGTAAACAACTGTGAGCAATGAATCTACTGCTCAACTAGAGGTTATCTGAGATGTAGTGAATGGTTTTCAAAAAGTTTGTAGTGAATGGTTTTCAAAGTGCAGTGGCTTGGATTATTTCCACTCAGTTGGTTTGAGATAGCACTGACAGCAAGGTGGAAACCACCACACCCACATTCTGCAACAAACAACATTCTGTGTGAGAGCAAAGGAAGCAGTCACAGCTTCTGTGCTGAAAACTTTTCCAACCACTTTGAGGTCTTGCATGTGCCTGATGGTATCATGAGAGGGCTGGGCTGAAAAGCTGTTTCACTGCATTAAACCTGTTCTAGAGTAGCCTATGGCCRTCACCCAAGAAGATACATCCTACTTGCATTGTTCTGTCACGATTTYTGGTCATTTCTCCACCCAAACCACAGATGAGCAAAGACTCAATCCYGCCCCTCTGACTCTTCCAGACCTCAGCTCCCCGGCCATACATAGTTCTTCTTTGAAGCCACACTGGTACAATTTGTGTAAGCAGCTCCAGCCTATTAAACTATTCCCTAGGGAGCTTTCCTCACCTAGAAAATGTGATAATGTCCTTATTTCAGTTAAGCATTCATTAGCTTTCTGTATGCAAGCCATTGAGTGGGCAGGGAAGAGCAGAAGGATGTGTATTGAGAAGACACAATGTTCTCCTCTGGCAATGTGGGAAGACTGGCACATCATAATGTTCAGCAATAATAATTGCACCTCTAGCACTTCCACTACCTACTTGATCAATACCTAATAAAGATTAAACATACTGATGTTTTTGAAAAGTAACCAGCAGTYCAGATACACAGCTTGTGAGGGTCAGGATAAGGGCAATGGAGGAGAACTCTTTAAAAGAGCTCAGTAAGAAATTTGACTGAAAGCAAAGAGTTGAAAAGCAAGTTACTATTTCTGATTTTTGACACCGAAAAGCAAAATCTCAAATAAGATTTTTTTTTTTAAAAAAAAAAAAGACCATTTTTTCACCAAAACCATTAGCAAAGCAGGAATAGCACCTGTCATTTTTATGTTGGCCCTGATGTAGACCAAAGTCTGTGGTCCAGCTGTACATCCTGTCATGCCTGAAGATATCATTCCCTCTCACTGATCAAAACCATTGCTTCTGGGGAATTTGGCTTGCAGGGCAAAATAGAGACATGAGGAAAACAAATGATAGCTTTACAAAGGATTTGGCATAGCACTTCCAAAGCCAAAGGCACAGGTTTTGGCTGTATTATCTCTGTTTTCAATGAAAAGCACATATTTCTGCCAAAATGCTATTGAAGTTCAAGTGATTATTTTATTATATCTTAATTGATTGAAAATGCTACCTCTCAAATTTTGTGGATTACCTTCCTTGAACCATTGGAGGCAATGATGGACTAATCTTTCTTCTTACATTAAAAMGGAGAAAATGTGGTGCTATAGCACTTGACTAATTTTGCTAGACTTTCAAATCTAATAATAGCAGTCTTCATAATTGATTTAGTCTTTCTCAATTCCACTTAAATTAGCTTTCTGCTTTAATTAAATCACAATGTATTTTATGCCAGGAGAGAATTGGTCACTTTTAACTGCTGGTGTAATTACAAAATATCACCACAATGCACAAGAGAATCCTGTGATCTATAGTTATAAATAAACTTAAGAGTTAATTTCATGCTTCTGTTTCCCCTCCAATATTTACAGCATTTGCATGGCCAATATGTTTTATGCTGCTATGTTTTACAGTGTCTTGCAGACAGTCTTGCAATTCTCAGCATGCAATAATAGGAATTAAATATTTATGATCGTGCATAACTTCAATTCTCTCTGCAGTCTTCTGGGTTCCCCATAGAAATCAGCATTTGTCAGCTCAGTGCCTGCACTGGCACCAGTGATGATTGCACTGGCACTGCCTTTGTGCTACAGCAAAGACTCTCCCTAGCCCCAGCTCGTCCACAATTGCATGCATTTCATCCCATCTTCTTCACAGAAAAAAAAAAAAAAGTTATCAAAGTTATCATCTCAAGCCTGAGACTTGAGATTTTGCTTTGATTTCCTTGCATCTCATGCAGACAGTGGTGTGGAGGGAAAAAGTGGCCCCACAAGCCCTGATTCTGAAACTCAGCCAATTATTGTGTATGACTGAGGCCTGGGAAAAKAAAGGGATGTTAACAGCCTGCATGGAGGAGGAATAACACAACCTTGAGAAAAGCATATCAGAATGTAAAATTGATAACACAGGTGGCTGGAAATTATAAACATTACTAATACTGTAGCTTTTGCAAACTCACCAATTATGTTCTGATTACTAATTAAACAGCTGTCTCTTGACCAATGTATGTTTGACACAAATGTATACTCTGGTTGTTAAAGTGGATAAAAGAGGCTTGTCCCACAATCAACTTTTTCTTTCTTTCTGTTTTTTTCACCCACTTTTGTGTGTTTTGTATCTATTTTTTTTTGTCGCTGTTTGGCCAGCAGCGACACATCGGAGTGGGAGCTTTGGCTCTGTGTGGGACATTTGTATCTCACACTTCCAATCAGGCCAAGACTTCAGACTTCCCTCTGCCTGGCAAGGTCACAGGAAATGCTCAAGGAAGAGACGTAGGAGCTCTCTCCAAGGTGCTTGAGTCTCCTTCAGGAGAAGGTTTTCAGGAACAGCTATTCTTCTTTCATCTGGAGCCACAACAGGACAGGACCAGAAGGGATCCAAGCTCTCAGCAGAACCAAACCTGCAGCTGACACACAACAGTTAAGACAAATCTTTGCCTTCTGCTCTTCTGGGTCTGGGTCTCCTCCTTAAAACCAGTTCTGGTGYTGTTCACAAACTTTAAGATCCTTTTCTAACTGGTAGACAGAAAAACCCTGTTAGTGGCAGGGCATCCCACGCATTTATTCTATTTCAAAATAACACCAATCAGAAATCAGAAGTGCTGCTGGTGTCTGTTAAAAATGTCWAGACTTTTTATTTTTTCCTCTGTTCCCTTACCTGACAGACCGTGCTGCTTTGAGAACAGGAGCTTATGTTGATATTTCCACTGTAAACGATGAAAATTAAATGGAYCCCAGTAAATCTGCAGGTCCCTCCCCACAACTTTTGCCCTCTGCTATGTAAATGACATTATTTTATGAAGTTATTTTAATGATAGTGTGGTACTCTTACATTAGGCCTAATTTCCTTTCAACAGAACCTCAAAACAGGGAGCACATTTACAGTGCTCAAAAGCACTTTTATTTCCTTATTGCCTGAACTTTTCTAATATGAATTCTTGTAAGACAGAGCACAACATGAATTATGTGTATCTGTATTCACTCATAAGCCTATAAATGTTTGCATCTACTCCCTTCCTGCTTTTTCCCCGTGTTGGATTTGTTGTTTTCTTCTCAACACAATCTTTTAGGGAAGTGGTAAATCATTTACATCAGTACATGTTGCTATTTTCAACCTTGAATGTAACCATCTAAAGAAAAAAAAGGTCCAGAAAGCAAAATATTCCTTTGCTATATGTACCCTTTTTTATTGTCCCTTAATATAATTCAAATTTTTATCTGGAAGAAGCTAGGAAGGGACAGTAATGATTTCTCACAAAAAAAAAAAAAAAAAAAAAAAAAAAAAAAAAAAAAAAAAAAAAAAAAAAAAAAAAAAAAAAAAAAAAAAAAAAAAAAAAAAAGTGGAAAAAGCTTAAAAAGTTATGGAACAAGATTTATGCCTCCAAAGGGTAACTCAGTCCAAAGGCCCTGTGTCTCAGAGTGAGCAGAGTTACATTGCCTTCCCATTTGAACATCAGCTCTGTCTGAAAGAACATTCTGTCTGTGACTTGGACAYACATTAAATAGAAGTGAGGAAATCCTTTTTATAATGCTGTTCATAGACATAGAAAATTAGCCCTGTGAATAATTGAATATGACAATTCAAATCCTTTTTACATGTGCGTTTGCATACATATGTGAGTATTTATATGTTATCAATGACTCCCAACAATAATACTTCTGCATATTCTGGTGGTAAATATCTTAAGAAATATCCCAAGAGATGTTGTSAGTGCAACAGCATTGTTCCAACATTGCTGGAATAGGACAAGTGGAGTGGACAATTGTTATTTTCACTCATGCACAGATTTACTGACAATATAACCCCTGGCAACTTTCCATGACAGATCTTCCCCTACAGCTGCACCAGCTCTCAACACAAAAACATAGGCAAAGTCTTCAAACCATGTGAAGGCTCACAGCACTAAAGCTAAGATCTGAAAATATTTTATGGACATRTTAAATATTTTAATGAAATATAGCTAGGCTGGTTCAGTAAGTGCTTGATGTAGTCATGTACACATGTCAGTGTCTACCTGGAGATTTCTGTCAGTCTAAAATTAACTAGAGTTTTAATAAAGATTGCAAAATTAAAACAGCTAATTAAAGGCAAAGGCAAAAAAGCAGTAACTTCTCAACTTTTAGTTTCTATCATTATGACCACAAACAAGCAGCAGAATTCAATCACTGGTCTTACATTTGGAATAATTTAGATGCTCCCCACAACCTGCTGATGTAACAGCTGAAGGCAAAAGAAGGTGGAGAATAATTAAGCAATTTAAAATACCTTACTGCTATACATATATATAACATGCAAGAAAAAGAAATCACATTAACAAGAAAAATACATGGAGGAAACATAGTGTTTTTCCGGAAAAGTTGTCCAAACTTCTTCCTTTAAGTAATACTTGGGAGCACACTGGGTGTTRAGGCCAATTGTTCTCACATATTGAAATTGTGGGAACATTGACTTTCTTCATTAAGTCAGAGCTATAATCCATAAGACTGACAATAAAAATATTCATGGTACTTCGACCAATTTTCAGCTGATTATCATCCTCTGCAAGCAAAGCTGCAGGAAGCAAAAAAACAGTCACTCACTGAAAAACARACCAAACTGCTTTTCTCTCAAAAACTAAAATGGTCATCTTTGGGAACACACTGGCAAATTCATGTAAGAAACATATTTGTCCATGATCTACTCAGCATATGAGCTACTTCATACATTATTATTTACTTGAAGTGAGTTAATTTAAGCATTGCCAATTATCAAGTCTTTACTTACTGAGCTCTATTTGGCTCATACCCAAAAATTCCTAATTTAGTGTGAGAGTCACAATTCTTTTAAAAGAAAAACCAAAACTTATGTAAGTCTATCCTGTACTTCTCACAGAAGGAATAACTTTGCTGTAGCTGGATCAGCCTTCTCTCCTGTGAGCTGGAGGGATCTCTGGGATCACCTGCAGCACACTGGCGTGCTCCTCTCAGCTTAGAATCATCAAATCATTTAGATTGGAAAAGACCTCTCAGGTCATCAAATTCAAACATTCGKGTTCTTTCTTCAACAAGCCCAGAGAGATTTTTGTTCTGAGGGTATGAAAACTGCTCACAGATTTCAGAGGGAGATTGCAGTGAGAGAGACCCTAAGCCACAAATCCTGAGCATTGGGGAGAGCATTCAGGGAAGCACCATTTTGTATTTTCTTTATCTTCCTCTCTCATTCGAGTATCTGCAGCTGGACAAAAGGCAGAATAAATGGTCTGAAATGGTATTTCTTTGCTTAAGTTCACTAGGAATTACCTGCCAAAATTTGATAACCAGAATTCAGAAAAAGGATGAGGTGACATAAGTTCCCCTCGTTCCSTTTTTCCTTTCTCTTTTTGATATTCCAAAGAGTGCAAATAACTCACTGGTTTTAAGAAATCAATGAAGACTGTCATGTCCCTGCAAGTAAATGAATGACATTTAGACTTCCCACTATACAAGTTTGAATATCCCATTGATTTTATGCTGAAGAATTTAGTTTAGGCAAGCAGTACTGCTAAAGTCTCATGCATCAAAATAAGACAGACTTTCATTTGAGATCTCCTGAAAAACAGAGTGAAACTGTCCAAACTCTTCAAGTACACTCGGACTGCTTGACGTTGTAGGAGAGCTGCTTGTATCACCCAGGGAAGGGCAGCACAGAGTGAGACTKTGTTTCCATCTCTGTGGCTTCCACTTAGCCAAATCCTTGTGCACGAGTAATAAAAATTATCTTAGGAATAAAAGCACAGATTAAAAACCAAGTTCAGGATGTGCTCAGAACAAGGGTGTTAGTAGCACAGCAGCAGTTAGCAAAGTCTGCAGACATCAGAAAAATAGCAATGCAGAGATGCTTCAGCTAGAAAACTTCCTGRGGAAATAAGGTGGACAGTGCTGAAGGATTTGCTCAGAGCATTTGCACGTTACAGAAAACTGCCCCAGCCATGTCAGTGATTTCAGGTCCCTGAGAACTACAGCTTCCTTCCCAATACCAAACTGAAGGTCTCAGTCAGCTGATGAGTCTACAGTTAAATCTCACCATCTGATTTAATTCTGAGTTTTAAGATTTAATTTTTTTTCTGTCATTTGACTGGATTTTTTCACCTTCCTTATTAAGGAGAAAGTTGGACTTGAGTTTTRTATTATGACAGCACCCTTCCCTGAGACAATGTGCTGATAAACAAGGCTCTGCAACTTCTGTAACCATTTTTTCTTTTAGATACTAACCAAAGCAATAACAATTTTATCTGAAGAACACAAATACATTTGAGRTGACCAACAAAGAGAAAGCAGCCTTTTATTAACTTAAATATTCTAAGTTGTCAACAAAAGAAGAGTGGGTTGACTGAAATGCACATCAGTCAATAAAGCAACAATCACCATTTCAAATCACTCAGGGAAAAATATGTTTATCTGTGGCTGCTTTTATGACTGGAAATTAATTCAGCCAAATTTCAGAGAGGAATAAATGGCCTTTTGTCAGAGCCACCATAGCAAAATCGTTATTAGTTTCTGACWTCTATCATGATGTCAAAACCCAGAATTTCACACAATATGTCCCATCAAAMAACAATCAAGGAGAGGGTTTTCCATACAGCCAAAGGCAGTCCCATCCAGAGCTGGATGTATTCACACCTACTCTGCTTTGGGTGAAAAAAAGAAAACAGAGCAAGGTGAATGTGCCAGCCCAAATCCATGGCAAGGTGTGCTGGAAATTTCAAACKAATTGCAAGTGGCAGGTCAGTTTTACCAAACAAGAAGGGAGCCACAAGCATTGCATCCCAGGAAAGCGCAGATTATGATCACCAGATCAATATGAGATAAATRACAGTTCATCCCTGCACATCTGGAGCCAGCACTGCCAAACGATGCCTATTGAAGCAGAGCTAAAAATGACATGGAAGGTTTTCATGTGGCTTTTACTGCAAGGTGAATCCATTCAGCCTGGGAGACATAAAGATCCTCTCAGAGAATCTGCCCTTATCTAGCAGCAGCATTCCTTCCTCACCAAGTGAGGACATTTCTAATGCATCTGACCAGCAGAGTCACTCACATCCCTTCCCACAAAACAGAGCCCTAACTTGGTGAATACACAGAGCATAACACAGCAGCAAATCACGACAGCTTTAGACCCTGTGCCCTGCTCATCTCACCAAACAACCCCACTTCTGCTTCCAAGGACTAGCTCCTAAACTTTTCTGACAAATTAATCATTACCTACTGTAAGAGACCGTATGGAAGACCCTGGACTGTCTCACGATCATCGAACAAACCCCAAGGCGGGAGAAAGGGGGACTTTTGCTCAAAGGAGTCCGAGCCAGATCAAGGTGGGAKGACTGCCAAGTTTCCAGTTCCCAGGCTGCTGAGAACAATGGATGTAAGCTACGGATGGTCGCACCGTTCCTGAGGAGAACGGTACAGCCCACAGCCCATGCTGCACACCTTAACAATGGACATTCTTTCCCCACCGCTTGGCTGGTTTTCCATACTTCGCAAACCCCCTGGCCTGCTGCCACCCGCTTTGAAAAAGACTACAAAAAGTCTCCCCGAGAAGACCCCGATGGAGATCTCTCCCGACAGATGCTGGCGAACCCATGGAACCTCGGAGGATTCGTCTGAGCCGTTGGTAGCTATAACCCCACCCTCTCCCTCTCTCTCTTTCTCTCTCTTTCTCTCTCCCTCACCCTCTTCTATCGCAAAATATCCAAATAAATTGTTCCTGATTATTTAAAGCATATATATTTGCCCCTYCGTTTTCTTTTGCACTCTGAGATTCCRATAACGAACCTCTCACGACCCCCGCTTGAGTTAAGCGGATCGTGACACCTACACACCCATGATTCTTTTGGCAGAGAGAAAAAGCTTTGTGCAATATCTATCACTCTGAGGGATGGCAACAASAAGTGAAAAACAGCTATTACCAGCAGGGCTGTGCTCACAGAGAGCAAGGGAGCGGTGTACAAATCCACACACCAGGCTCTCCCAGCATCTGCAGACCACCTAGAAACCCCCACCTCTAACACAGGGACAGAGTTTGGCTCCCCAGGATCCCCTACATCAGATTTTTTCATGCTGAGAAAAGCTTGGCCACTGCAAMTAAGTGGCTGCACAAAGCCAGATCTGCAGAAGAGCTGATCGTGGCATGGAAGCCCCAGTGCCACATGCAAAAAAAACTCAGAGAATGGCTGACATCTCCAATTATCCTAATACCATTGCTAACAACTACCTCATAAACAAAAAAAGATGAATTTTATGCGTGTTTCCTGAATATTTGAAGGATCCATTTCCTAACCTTTCCTTTGAACCTCTGAGTTTACCCAGGTAGCATCTCACTCCATGCCTGCCTCACCCTGCCTGACTCTGATCTTCCCACCTGCTTCCCTCTCCCATTTTTTCTCTCTATCATCAATGTGTTTCTGCTTAGGATAATTTTTAATTAAGTTTTCATATTAGTTCTTCATTAAGTATCTTGATCTAAATTTGTTGTGTTGAAAAATAAGAAAATGACATTGAGCAGGTCCCTTTCAACCAAGGCCATTCTATGATTCTGTGACTCTGTATTTACAATTTCGTGTGCAGAGTATAATTTTTTTCTGTCATATTACACTGATAGAGGCCCTATCAGCTAACTAAAAATTTTGYCCTTTTTTCTCTTCTCTGTTTTCTCAGACATAAAGTTCTGATTTTTTTTAGTAGCACCTGATTTTTATGGAAGACATCCCTTCCAGACAGACATTCTGGAAGCAGCAGCAATAATTTCTGACCTATTGTGGGCAAATCAGCAGTATTAAGTGATCTTCAAAGCACTTCTGTAGATGGTAGAAAATGTATATAAGCTGCTACAGCCAGTTATTGGCAAAATTATCTACCTTCTGGTGCCATTACACARAACAGCCTAATATGCATAATTACAGTAATTATGCAGAGTACAGCACAAACAAAAACAAAATTATATGCTGCTTCACACTGGCACTCTTTCAGACAGAAATTCATTTTCACATTTACAGTATTGCAAATATGGACAACATTATTAAAGCAGAATTTGAACATAATTATGCACACCAGCTCCACATTAAATTGGTGTTTTCCATCTTCAGTAAGTTGTAGGTAGCTGTTGTGATATCTTTCTGATAGTACACTAAGCCACCTAAACTCTAACAATCTGTAAGTCCATCTCTGCTTTTCTTTCAACAGCATCACTGAAAGTTAAATATCACAGCATCTGGAACCACCTGCTGCCTTCAAGCCAACTGACTCTGCTTTACATAGCACAAGGAGCTAGTAGGACTTGCCAGACAAGAAATCTTGATTTTGGGACAAAATTGATCTAAAATAGCATCTTCAGGTGATTCTGAAAAGAAACATCCTTCCTTGTTTAGAATTTAAAACATACTTTTTAAGTTTCCCCACCAAAAAAAAAAAAAAAAAAAAAGTTTAAGGAGGACTGCTTCATTTCAATTCAATTATTTTTAAGTAAAATGAAAACTCGGAGCCCAAGGTCTGAGACTTCCTACACTGCAGTAACAACCTGCATGAACACAGCCCTCTGCAGAACATACATCCCCTATATCCTGTGATAAAATTTCAAGCTACTGTTATTTTATGCATATGGTTATATAAAAGGAAAATCCCTGCTGGGACACAAAACTGCTCTGATTTTGAGCCCTCCACATTGGCTGGGAGGTGTCCTGGACCTTTTCCTCCTGTCAGCCCCAGCAGCTGGGCAAGGCTTGGGGTAAGAACAAGAGGGAGATGTGGTTTGCTGTTGAGTATTTTAGGTGTTGAGGGTACCTGAAAAGGACTCATCAGGCACCAAAGATAAGACACTGCTGTGACTGAGGGATTATCCAGAACCCATCTAGACAAGTGGTAAATGCTGGGGTGTGACTGCAGGCACAGAAAACCTGCACTGGGAAACTCAGCAGCTGGAAGAGGAAGAATAATGAATGGCCCAGTTTAAAGCCTCCAAGAGAAAAAGTTGATCCCAGCAGCAATTTTGGAAGTCTTTCTCACCCAACTATTTGGACACTAGCTCTTTAAAAAATGGTGTAATCTATCCAGGTTTTGGTAGTCAGGAGTGGGAAGGAGAAAGAAGGACCATTGCAAGCAGCTGTTCAGAAAAGCAAAAAAAAAAAAAAAAAAAAAAAAAAAAAAAAAAAAAAAAAAAAAAAAACCCAAAAAAAACCAGAATAATTTGTTAAAGGACTGAATCAGTAGAACAGTTTTTTACATTGTCACATTATGATGGCCTCTTTCAGCTCAGAGTGAATACACTGGCAGACAAGAAAACCAAGACCACCAGGAAATGCAGAGCAAAGATTGCAAATGTGAGGAAACCCTGAAGAGCAGGGACAGGGATGYTCAGACTTGTCCAGATTGATCAAGCATGGGAGAGATCTTGACAACAACAGCCAGATTCCTTCAGCCACCAACCTGTCCTGAAGATCCCTAAAGAACCACCTGAGCAGAAAAGCACAGGGTTTTTTTCCTCTAGTCAGTTCTGAGTGAAAGTTAAATGCTGACATTTCTTGAGAAAACAAGGCTCTTGGTGTCTGCATCCAGGCCTGTCTGTCTTTTGTTTGTGTCTCTTCCCTAACCTTCTGTGAGCCCACTGGACAATTTAGATCTAATAAGACAAACCAGAAGTCTTAAAGTCATTAAGTTCCTACATGTTTCCTGAAAACAGGATGTGGGTGGAAGACAAAGACCTCATTAAGGCTGCCYGTGGGGGAAAGGCTGCTGAACAACTCCCACCTCTTTAGAAACCAGACTGCACACAAGAGAGTGAAAGCAAGTGGTTATGAACTTTTCCCAAGTGTAGGGAAAGCTTGACTGAGAACTCACATCTCAGAGGTCTGCAGAGGAGCAAAACAGAAAGATCAAAACCACAAAAACGCAAACTTCCCTTCTTCATTTGTTTTGACATTCAGTCTTACCATTGAGGGCAATCCAATCTATTTTAGATAGGGGACCTGAAAGGAGAAGGGGACCAGATGTCAGGAAACACTCCTGAAATAACACATGAAGCTGTCATGTATTTTTAACTCCCCTGAGACTGRGGAATTGCCCTCTGTGATTGCTGGTAATTGATGACCATTGATAAAATCGATGGAGCCCTGGTTGTCAAGTGGACTGTACTGTACAGGCAGAGCAAGAACTGACAGAAAATGAAAAGAAAGGTTTGGTTATCACAAAACAAAATTATGATGAAAGCTTTATAAGCAGAGTTGTGGTTTGGTTCATGTATTAGATAAAAATTCTGCTTCTGCTGCTGTGTGGAGATRTCTCCAGCTGAATTGATTAATTTTGACTCTTTGATAAAATTATCTATTTAATCAAATTTAGAGTCAAATAGCAGCCAATTTCTTCACTGTTAATATGGGGGGGACTTTATATATATTTTTTACATATTATATATATATATATATGAATGCACATATATGTTAGCGTGTTGCATTCTTTGTGATCTCTGACTGGATCTCAACCAAGTGCAAGGACTCAGCCCTTCACTTTTCTTGGCAGAAAATAACCCACAATTTTCCTTAAGTTTAGGCCTCAATTCTCATCCCTACAGCATTCTGACTATATGATAATCTTCAAGCTGTCACCAAGGGACCTATGGCACTTGCTTGAAGATAGACCCAAAGCAGCTCTCCAAACATCTACTTTCTTTTTTTCTTATATTCTTTTAATCTTAATAATCACAGAAACAACATATAAAAAKATTAAAGTATTTTAAATAAGGCAGAGGATTTTTTAATTTAATTCCTGTAATCACAAGATTTTCCAAATGTGAACATTTAAAAGAAACATTTCCACTGCAAATAGGTGAAAAATAAAATGCATTACATAGAATGATTTCAACTTCTGTCTTAAAGTCACATTTCATTTCCATATCTGATTTATTTTATGGGAGCGTTCTGTCCATTTTGCTTTATCCCATGATGTTGTTAGAGTGAATTAACTTTATGCTCAGATCAAACCACCTCCCTAATAAATTTGTTCATCCTTTTGGATGCAGCACTGAAACTGCTGAATAAACACATCCAAGCTGGTCACAAATGAAGATTTCTCTGAGTGGAACTCATTTATGCTCAAAGGCCAATTTGTCACAGTTTTCAGGGGTGGTAAGTATCTCTGGCCATGGGAATTCTGCACCAGTTCCCATGAGAAGCCACTGAGGAAAAATGTATCCTGGGTTCACAAAGTCATGGATTGGTTGGGTTTGGAAGGCAGATCATCAGTCCTGACCTGTGATCAGAGCAAAATCAACAAAAGGCAGYTGCTCAGGGCTGTGTCCAGTCAGGTTCTGAATATCTCTAAGGAGTTTTATCCTTTATGACATCCAACAGCAAAAGAAGTGGTGCTACYCAACCTCCTGTATCAACAAACTTGATAAAAGCTACCATGTCTGCCTAAAACATCACATTTCTTACTAGACCAGAATGGTCTTCATTACATAGCATATTACTGCTATGGCTACTGTAAAATTTCAATTTTCTTTTTTGGACTTTAAGAGTAGATTTTACAGATTCTTTAGCCATAATTAATACCTCCTGCCTCTTACCACTGTGTAATTGAACAGATTTTATCATATATTTTGTAAAACTATTATTAATCACATTTATTACCTGAAGATTTAAGCCTCCTTTTGAGAGTTCCATACAGAGTAAGGAGGTACATTTGGAAAGGCACATTTCTGAGCTGTGTGCTTCTTCCATTAATCAARGCACCAAAGGAAAGATTTCCACCAATACAGCTACACCACTTCTCAGCAGGCAACAATCTCCTCTTAATGTTGGTAAAGCATTTCTTATTTAACAATACCAGCTAATTAAATAATCAGAGAAGCATATGTCTGCAGAGAATCAGAGAAGTATATGCCTATGAAGACTGTTCAGTCCCAGGCACAAGTGTGAGAATGTGGGGGTTTATTCTTCTAATTAGTATTGAAGCAAAATTCCTCCTTAACTCTTTATCTTTCTGCTCATTTGAATTTCTCAGAAGCATTTATTTTGACTCTGAGAAAAGCTGTGAGCAGCTTTGCTGATGCTCAGATTAGATCTCCTCGTGGAGCAAAGCGTTCCTCAGGACGGCTCTGCTTAGCAGGATGCAGGGCTTGGTATTTGTGTGAATCAATCCAGACCATTTCAGGGTCACTTTTAGCAAAGGAAAGCCTGCCTGTTAAGACCAGATAAGAGTGAGGTCATTGATTTATTTTTTCCTCATTATCTGGCAAGGTTTCAGTTGAAGCCTAAACTCATTATCTCTGTGGAAATACAAACACAACTTGGTCCCTTGAAGCAAGTTAATTTAGTTTGAAAACAGTTAGGGAGTTACCTTCTGAATTCAATTAGCTAATAACTCCTGATGGGTAAAGGTCACAGAAGAGCAAGGCACTGGGCTGGTTTAAGTTAAATGCAATTCTAGGKAATATCAGAGCAGCACTTTTCCCCTTCTTACTGAGTCATGGCTGCAGCTTCTGGCCACCATCTCCAAATTCTCACAAAWTTATGCCAGAAGGGATCACCTTCAGAGATGAGAACAGCAGCAGTACCTTTGAGCCACAGCTCCTTCAGTGTCTCCCCTTCACACTGGAAGTAAATGAGCAGGGGAAGACCTTGCCCCTTTCAACCACACTGAATAAARCCCCTCTACTCACCTATGGTAATCAAAATATTGTGCACATTAAAATCCAGWTCCCTCTCTGCAGCAAGATGCAGTCAAAAGCAGGATTCACTTTCTATTCCCAGCTGTTTCTTACAAGGACTGATGCTGCAGCAGAGCCTCTGTTTCTGCAAGAGATATGACATTTCTGAATCACTCATGGACCACCAGCAGCAAGAGGCTGTTTCAGGCTGGGCTGGGAAAACATTCATAGCTTAACATCCAAGTTAGAAAATAATACTATGATAGAAACACTGACAGGCTTGATCACGCTATAATAACTGTTGGTATTACCACCATAATAGAGGGGAAGTAAATGGTGGAAGGGCGGCACATTTTAATTGTTCTCTCAAGGAAACACCAGGCTCTGAACTACCCTGAGCAATCAYGAGCTACAAGCAGTTCCCTCTTAGAGAACAATTTTTCATTTTATAATGTGAAAGCAAATTTCTTGCCAGTATTACCTCAGGTCATTAGCYATATTGTAATTCTTGTGTTTTTCCAAACTGATTTCCCCCTTAATTTGATTTTGAGCAGCTGATTAAATTTACCCTCCTTGAAGAAACAGACATTCAATTTAACTCTAGTTCGACATTCCCCTGGTATCAAAACACAGTTCTTGTTGTCACCCTTCTAGCTATAGAGTGATTTTGTCACTGCTTTAAAGGGGCACTCTCTAACCAGTGACAATATGTTGGCTTGCTCCTGCACACCCCTGCTATACTCAAGCTCAGAAAGCAGAACAAAAAACTGTACAACACAAAAGGTACTCTTCAGACAACTATAAATCATTGAATTACAGGATGAAGTAATTCATTTTACTTACTCATCCCACAAGGAGCCAAATTCAATTCCCAAAAGTATGGGTGTCTGGTTCATACTGTARTCCCCAGGACTCTCACCTTCCCAGGATGATTGAAATTTTCCAGACCTCTTTCCAAGACTCTGAGTGGACATCCAGGCTGGGTCTAAAGTTTTCTAATAGGGATCAAGCCTTGGGACTCTGTAGGTCTCTGAGCTATTTTATGTGCAAAAACATTAAAAAAAACATTAAACAAAAACATTATGCAGAAGAATWCTAAATGATCAGATCAAAGGTCCACTTAGTCCAGCATTCCACCACTGACAGAAGCCAGCAGGAGATACCAAGGGGAACAGTTTTTAAAAGGGGYAACCATTCAGTCATTGACTCCACTCCCTCCTCCCCACACTCAGAGCCTGCCACGCAGGCAGCTCCTCAGGCACAAATGTCATCTTGTTGCCTAATAGTCCCTGATAGATTTTCTTTTTCCATTAATTCGCCTGATAGGTTTTGAGCCCGTCTAACCTCCTGACACCCAGCAGATACTGTAAGACTGGTTCCAGTTTAATCACACACCACAAAGACCAAGTTTGCTGTTGTTTGTTTGAGCCACCAGCCAGTAATTCCACCTGATGTCCCTGTTCTTGTTCTGGGCAAAATGCAAACAATCATTTGCTACTTATTTTCTCCGTGCCACTCATGATTTTAAACACCGCTATCRCATGCCTTTCCACTTTCCCTTTTCCCATCTAAGAGTCTATTTAATCAATCTCAATTCAGAAGCTGTTCTTTGTTTGTGAAAACACTTGTCAGGCTTCTCTGCCCCCTTCAAACACTGCTGTACCTTTTCTTAGATGTGGAGACCAGAACAGGGCACAGTAATCAAGAGGTGAAAGCACAGAAAAATAATTATTTTGTTTGCTGTGTCTACCCTAGCTATTTCTGACAATCCATTTGCTTTTGAGCATTGCTCTGCCCTCAGCCAACATTTCTTAGAATTACTGACARCCAATCTGAGCTCTCTTCCCTTGGTCACAACAGGTAGTTTAAAGCCCATTTCAGCATTGTACAGTCAGGTTTATTTTTTCCCATGTGCGTTATCTTGTGGTTATTGGCACAAAATGCAGGTTGCCATTTTATCGCAGTGCCACTCACCACATTTTTAAAAGTAGATTTTTTTTTTCCTACCCTGGATAACTCAGTCAAAGAAGCATCCAGCATTATTTAGGACATTTTCCAGACCACTTATGAATATGCCAGACATCAGAGAGCTCAGTGCAGATCCCTGTGGGATTCCGCTTGTTATCTCCCACTGAAATACCTGACTGTTTATTCCTACTCCTCACATGATTTCCAGCAGGGAACTTTCCTTTCATCCTGCTACTGTTTTGTTTCTTTAGGATCTTCCGACTGAGGAGATTATCAAAAGCTTTAGGAAAATCTGAGCACACTGTACCAACCAAATCACCCTAATCCACACTCATGTCAGTGCTTCAGACAAAGAGCAGTGGATTTCTCTCAGACACGATTTCTCTTGACAAAAGCCACATTGACATGTTTCCAAAGTCTTTTTTTAACTACAGGTGTCAAATTGCTATTTTCCCTTTCTGTTGTACAGTAGATGTGAGGGGCAGAAATGCAGGAGCTCCTGTTGCACTACTGAGAGTTGGCTGAATCTGAGTGTGCAGTGAGTGCAATGACCAAAATTTTGAACTTTTGGTGCTTCCTTTTACAATCACAGATTAATCATCTCAGTGTTTCGGCTACTCCCGTAAAGCCTGATGCATTAATTAAATTAATGCTAGTGCCAGTTTCTCTAATACCATCCAGCTATTTGACAACAGATCTGGTAGTTATTTCAAATTGTTGTGGTCATCCCAAATAAAATTTATATGCAAACACGCTTGGTTTTTCATTTTACCTGGTTTTAAGTTAATAGGCTTGTTCTTATTTATACTTACCCCTTTTCAGATTTTTTATTTAATGCCTTGGAAAACATAAATGTGCACATTTCAGTGGAAACTTAGCTTACAAGAATATGTCACAARTTCTTAGTTCTTAGTATACATAAAATCAGTAAAAAAATCCACCAGGATCTTAGGCACTGCTTTGCATGTATGAGGTGCTATCTGTAAAAGAATTCAATCAGAAAATTCATTACAAAATGTGATAAATGGCCCAGAACCTCCAGCCYAGTGTGCGCTGAAATTTATGAAGTGGTGTTAAGGGAAAATTGTTTCCAGAAGGCATCAGATAAGATAGCAAAGATAAAGACTTCCAAACAATGAATTGGAAAACAGACACACAGTGATGCCCAAAATATGACTTTTTAATTCCAAGTACCAATGCACTCGTTAACAGGTAGATGTGTATTCAGCCATGTGAAGCAAGACCAGGGATTAAAAATGTTCCTGTCTCCAAAAGTAGATATTAAGAAGTATTTTAATAGTAATGGAGTATTCTCAGCTAAGGAGGGGAAACTTTTCAGTGGAAGGAAAATAATAGTTTTTCACTGACACACTCAGGTGTCTGTGTGCATATGTACATATAGAGGCCACATGAGTCCACAGAGCATTGTAAAAACACAGGCCTTGAGTTTCCCAATCTTTCTAATATTGGTGAAACATATAAATATTCACATTAAATATAAWGGTGAAACAGCCAAGGTGGCACTATCGTGTTGTGAAACTCTCAAATGTTTCCTTTCACATGAAATGTCTTTTGAGCAGGACCACTTATGTTGCTGGGACTACAGAAAGTACCACTTAGCAGTAACTGGGATCATTTACTGCAAAATTTAGTGTACAAAGTATCTCCCTCCATAGCTCTCCTGAAGCCAGGAGGACACATGTRTAATGAATATTTCAGTACTTAGCACTCATAAAGTAAGAAAAATCCAGAAATGTTAGACCCCATATCCAACCACATTAGGACAATTGCTGCACAGAAACAGAGCTTGAATGAACAGTTTCCAACTAATTAAAACCTAATAACCATAGCAATGTTTCCAGCTCTGCATGCTTCACTAAATGTTTCATTTTTTCCACCAACTTTCATTTCATATATTTTAGCAATATTTGTGTCTCTTGATGCATTGCTGATGCTCAGATTCAGCTCAATATTCCCAAGCCTTTATTCCACACTAATTTCCTCAGATGCCTGAGTCAACCTTTCAGAGATGATGTTCCACAACCAAATCTGACCCATGGCAAGAGGGTCCTCCACGCTCTTCTGCTTTCAGCCACCCAAAGGCTGGGTACAGTTCTTAAAGAACATCACAGTATTTGCTTGTTTCCCCAAAGTCTCTCCTTCAAACAGCTCACAGTTGCATGGAAATTCATCTTTCATTTAAAAAAAAAGGGCAGTTTGGGGCATCCATGTAAACCCGTGTGAATCCTACATGCACACCAGGAGCCAGACAGGTCCAAAGATCTCCAAGTTTCTTACTGTTACTGTCTTTCCATCTTCCAGCCTCTTAGATCTGGGTTTAGCAAAGCTGCACAAAAGCTCGAGGCATAGGGCTCAYCATTTCTTCCTTCCAGGCTTGGGGCTGTTCCATGGCTCACTCTGGGGAGTGAGGAAAGAGAGACCATTTTGGCTGGTGCATCAAGAGGTATTCACTGCTGCCCWGCAAAGCTCACACTCTTCCACTGTGGAAGCACTGCTGTCACCAACAGCAGGCTTCACACCACAAATGTTCAGGCAAAAAGGAAAACCTTTACAGCTTCTGAAAAACAGACAGCCCCTGGAGCTACAGACAGGACAGTCTACTGTTTTCTCTCAGTGGCTGCAGAAGGATTTAGTGCATTTACTGACCAGGCTATTCCTTCTGTCATCTGGAGCCTTTTGCTTGCTYTTTATGTGCAATTTTTCAAAGGAACCCCTCTGTGAGGCAGGACAGAGCAGTGACAATCTATTCCCTCCCTCCACAATAACAACCTCACAGCAGCTCTCCTGCCATTATCAGAAGCAGGAGCACCAGGATGGGAACGTGAACGCACCGAGGCATGAAATGGYTTGGGATTATAATGAACTACTGACCCTTAACAAAAACAACTTGGTCAATATAAACAGTGGTTTGCTGTGGCAACATCCTCAAATATGTCCAGGTAGCAGGCACAGCAAGCAGGGGATTCTCAAGGGGTACTGCTGCACAAAGCTCATGGCACTGCCAAACCTYTCAGTATCAATGCCAGCTTGCCACAACAGTGAAAGAAAACTGACCCAAAGGGTAATAAAAATKAATGACCAAGGACATTATTTCAGATATTTCTCATGAGGTGTTTTTAAAATTAATTATTTCTTGCTAAACAATAAGAGGCTCCAGTCTGGTGATAACATGGCTGYAGATTCACCAGGACAAAAAAGCATCACATCAGGCCTCTGAGAAATGACAGCAAATGTGGCAAATGACCTTGAAGTCTGCTTTCCTACAGATTGATGAGGAGATACAGAATCTGACTTTTTGGGTTTGTTTTTTTTAATGCTGCTTGCTTTCGTTTCCATTAAAAATACCATCTGGCAGAAATCTTATCTCAGAAATCAACACCCAGGTCTAAGAGAGGAACTCTGCCCCATGAACTATTCTGTGTAATCAGCTTTCTTAACTGGCAACTTCAGTTCACTCAGCCAACTTCTTACAGCAACTATTTCAAAGCATAGGCCTGAGGAATAATTCCTTGCAACAGCTACTTGTGCAGAAGGTCAACAATAATTCTGTATATCTCAGCAATACTTAACCATCTTCAAAATTTTGGAAAGTTTTAAAATCTTTTTTAAAATTAGGGGAATTATTTGGCAGCACTTCCCACACAGTGAATGACAGAGATGACACAAATTTTGACAAGGCAGCTGCAGCTCTGGAGTGGTTCAGATCTACCCATCCCTGTGTCCAGGGACAGGCTTTGGGTCATGCCTGGGAGGCACAGGGAGTATTAACTGTACTCATGCAGAAGTGCTATTTTATTTTCAGATTATACAATGGTGTGAACCAAACCATTCCCCTTTTCATCACTTTAGACTCCATACTGAAGAAAACAGAGTACTCTGGTTCTCATTCTTGTATTATGATTTAAGTGTAGAAGTTGTACACTKTGCTTTATTTTAGGCTTCAAGAGCAGCAAAAAAAAAGAAAAACAGCTGCACCCAACTGTAGCAAGTATCAGTATTTTCTAAACATTTTCATCCGTAGGGCGTATTTTTGTCCCTGTTTTGATTCTGTAGTGGTGAATGAGATTTCACGATATAAACATACAAATTCTTTGTGCATGGATAATATACGTCAAGTGTACTACCTATAGAACCTAAAATATCTTGAAATCCCTATGCTTTTACTTAAGAATTTGTAAACTTGCAAACTTTTCYAAATTTATAAGAATGATGCATTTCTTTAAAAATAGTAAGCATGCAATAATAAATAAAACTCATAGCAATATACCATGGGCTTTTTTTTCCTTTAATCATGGGAAAACAGCACTTGATTTCAAGATTAGTTGTGGTAGATCAAATATTGACTCTTGCACAGAGGCATGGCTTCCCAAGGCCACTTGGAAAGCTGACAAATCAAAGCAGAAAAAGAGCTTTGACTCTAACAGGAGTGTTTTTAATATTAACCCAAAGTAATTTACAGTTTACAACACAACTTATGTATTAAATTAGACTATTGGAGTGAACTATAGGAGACATATATCTATGGCCCAGGGAACACAAAATATCCATTTCACTTCCAATTACTAAGAAATTTTGCTAYGCAAGGATACCCCTAGGTCCTTGCATTAGACCAAGCAGGAAAGCTGGAATAGTAGAACCTCTGAAAATATTTTCAGAATTGAACTGGGATGGGTGAGAATGTTACCATAAAAATAAAAATAAAAAAAATAAAAAAAAATTTAAAAAAAAAAAAAGTAAAGTCTTCATTTATTTACAGCAATTCTGAAAGGAGCAGAGAGAATTCTGAAAGAGCAGAGAAGAACCAGGGCCTGTGCACTCCACTCAGATTAGCTCAAGTAGAGATGATAGSTTCCTGGATTGCCACCTAAACTGCCAGAAAACTGTGTGTAGCTAGCGAAAAAGGAAGCAGAAATAAAAATCCAATACTGATGTCAGTGCTCCATAGTTAAAACTCATTTTCTGTTACAAATTTTTAACTATTTCACCAGAATTTTTATAGGTGATTTTTTCTTATTTTTTTYCYYCCYTTTWARRAAWYWCTACCAGCACCTTCCCTCTCAGAGTTTACTAAATAAGCTTTTCACTGAAAAATTATGTAAGCTTGACTGTTGTAACAAGTTCACAGAAACTGGTGTTGTTTATATGAATTGAATACAGATTTCAATTTATATTTCCTACACCTGTGGAACTTGTATTTTAGAGAAGAAAATACCAGATCCCAGATTTTAGAAAATTTCAGACCCCTGGAGAATAGATGACATTAGGGCTTTCAATCAGTATAACAAGCACCCTACTGCCATCTAGTGAACGTAAAACACATCAAGGTGCATGACTATTTCTCATCACAAGCCATTTTTACTCTTTCATAAGTACAAACAGAAGAGAAATGGAAATTTAGGTATGGAACACTGCTAGAAAACAGATAACATTAAAAGTTCCCTAAGATAAAAGTGAAGAGGTGTGGGGGAAAAAAGTGGCTTCACAAGCCTTGATTTTGAAACTCAGCCAATAATTGTGTATGACTGAGGCTTGGGAAAAGAAAGGGAGTGTTAACAGCCTACATGGAGGAGGAATAACACAACCTTGGCTACTGTTGAGAAAAGGAGACTGGAATGTAGAATTGATAACGCAGGTGGCTGGAAATTATAAACATTACTAATACTGTAGCTTTTGCAAACTCACTAATTATGTACTGATTACTAATTAAACAGCTGTCTCTTAATCAATGTATGTTTGACACAAATGTATACTCTGGTTGCTAAAGTGGATAAAAGAGGCTTGTCCCACAATAAAGTTCTTCTTTCTCTCTGTTTTTTTCACCCACTTTTGTGTGTTTTGTATCTATTCTTTTTTCTCGCTGTTTGGCCAGCAAAAGGCAGGCCAGCAAAAGAAGAGGAGCTGGGAGGTTTTTAAGACCCTGTTATCCCACTGTTCTGGGAATGAAGCCTTCTCTTTACATCTATCAAGGGATTGCCTATCCTTCAGACAGTAGGGCCTATTTTTGACAATTGCTAAATATTCCATTCTCCTTCACTGCCCAAATGCAAGCACACCCATAAGACTGAGCAAGGCTTTAGTGACTACCCACACAAGAGGCATCACAAACAAACACGAACATCAGTCTCTATTCTGTTTGAGGAAACATGAAATCAGGTTGCCACAGGGCTTCTTTCTATCCACGAGGCTCTGGTTGCAGCACCTGCAAGGACAGGACACATCTTTGCTTTTYGTCTGGGCAGAGAGGTGACAAATTTTCCACCTTTTCCCAAAGGCTGACTGAGCCTTGGACCAGAGTGCTCTACAGGCTCAGTTTAGAACCRAAAAGGCAGAACCAAGGGTGGGACCCCAAGGAACCTGTGACCCCCTGTGAATGTCACTGGTGGAGATCACTACACAACACAGTGCTGCTCTGTGGRTGAAGGTTTTTCTTGGTCAGCACCACCAGACAGAGCTAGCTAGGTGATTTTGCTTAGCAGGCTCCTGGCTGTGATGGTCTCAGGACACAGCAGCAGC
>NW_026624021.1:185632-190335 GCF_030028575.1 Malurus melanocephalus
AGAACAGCATATGACTCTCTGTCCTCGTTTGTCAGTACAGCTGTCCAAAAATTGTGCTAGTGCACAGAGATGCTTTGGGTACTTTCTTTGAATACATTCTTGTTAAAGGAAGAAAAAAAAAATGGGATAGAGCATAAACACACTTGCAACCCACCCCCAGGTGACAGCCAAAGGAAAACTGATGAGGCCCTGCAAGGACTGCATGATTTATCACTCAAGAAGGTGATTTCACAATGTTTGTTTATATTCACAAAATTGTAGATTCTGTCAGCACTGAGGCAGAAGAAAGCTTGGAACAGGAGGTGCTTTAGAACACACAGGGACTAGCAGTACCCATCACCCTTTTTTACTATGCTCAGTCAAACACATCAGTGATGTACTCTGTTCTGTTCCTATCACACCGGCCCTGCAGGGTTTCTGACACCAATGACATAAGCAGCAGAGCCAGCTGGAGGAGAAAGGGAAAGAAATGAAGCAGAACTTTTCTATGGCAGGTGTGTTTGCAGAAGAAAAACAAATTCATCTCCGCACACTAATGCATTCCCCAAAGGTAGGCGTCAGGMATAAACCTATCTCTGATGCTTCTATAGTACAATGTGGCAGATTTTACAAAGYCTGTGTTTATATTTAGTCAGCCATACTGCTTCCACTAGCTGACAACAAAAGCAGCAGTCAGAAGTCAGGATGCAGATCCTGTTAAAGCAAATGGCACCACCCAGCGTTTCTCAGCCTGATACACTTTTTCTTTGAGGCCCCTTTGTAGTCAGCACACACACACAGCTAAACCCATCAGTCTGCTCTTAGCAAGAGCCAAAGAGAAGAAGTCTTCTCTAATTGGTAATTTTAATTACGGTCATTCTGTTCCAAACCCCCTCACAAAACAGATGTTTTCTACCCTCCTTTCTCCAGCAAAGTTTCCTACACTATAGATTTTTTGTCATGCCTGACAATGCAACAWATTTGTTAAAATGTCCCTGTAAACCCTGAGGAGGATAAAACCAACTGCTAATTTAACCAGCACAATACTGAACATCTGCTCCATCTGTTCCAGGAAAYGGTGACAGGTATCTTGCTACAATATATTACGCTAATTTTTCCAAGGTATTTTTATGTTCAGTCATTTAAATTGCAGTGAGGTACTTTATTACCACACAAAACTAATATCACCGGTGTAAACACAACAATCAGCATTCAATTCAACTATTTAATCACTGAGGAAGGAAAGATTGCTGCCCATCTTCTCCATTTACACACTGAAGAGTGATATATATTTGGATTTCATCCTGGATTCCATTTATGAAATTTTCATTTTTAATCACTTGTAGAAGTCTTGAGAGTACAGCATTAGCCAGAAAGTCTTTCTTATTGCTCTTTTGAACTCCGTTCCATGCCCATATATACTTAATCACATACAAACCTCAAATTAGTGCTCTGAAACTAACACTAACTTCTGCAGTCAAAAASCACTTTTGTCCTTCAGCATTTTCTCCACTCACAAGAGGCCTGGTTTTTTTCTATCTTTACTRCATTGATTTTACTGGTTTTCTCTCTCATTTAGAGGTACATGGAAATACCTTTTAACTGAGCAATGTTAACATTATGCAAAGTGCATACCTCACAATTTCTCATTTTTTTTCAACCTCACTGTATGTCTACCTTTCAAATCACTGCCATTTCCTACAGCTCAAAACACCAGCACAAAGAGAAGAGCAGGGACAACCAAAATAACTTTCTCTGTGAACTCAGAGGCCATGACTGTCACTTTTCTTATGAGCAGTGAGACTGAGGAAAGCTTGATATTAAATTCAGTGTTACTAGGCCTGGATCATGTAAGACAGTAATCTATCAATACATTGGAGTAAGCTTAAATATAAAGCTCATCTGATTCTGAGACAAGTGGGAGTACAAAGATTCTTCCAGTGCTTTTTTGCACCACAACCATGARCAAACAAGTTTTCTTCAACCTCCTTTTAATGACATGATCTTGACAGGGGAAGGATGTCAAACTTAAACAGCAGCACTGAAAAGAACACATTTTCATCCTGTTTTCAAAACTTCAGGGGGTATAGCCAGAGAATGGCCACCATCAACTCCCTGTGGAAAAAACAGGGCAAAGGGATCTCATGTGCCATCAAGTCTACTTCCCCCCTAGGCAGACATTTAATACAGTTCTTTTTAATTCCACACATGCTGATCAAGCCTGGTAACTGCAGGTATTTTGCTCCTGTACTCATCAGAGGGTTGTTCCACAGCCTTAYCCTTCCAATCCTCAGTAATCTTCAATCCYTTCCTTCAGGTGGGAAAACATGCCCAAGGAAGATTATTCCTGTGGCAGTAATGATATGAATGGCATGACCCCAAATTGTAGAACCTAGACTGGCAAGGTCTAGGCTTAAAGGCAAGAGTCAAGATTTAAAGGCAARTACCACAAGAGATGGGAAAGAAAAGGAAAACCTTCTGGAGAGAAGTCAGAGCTTTGGGAGAAAGGACCACTAAAATCATAGGTTAAGAAGTGCAAGCACACCTTCAAGATCTTTTTTCTCCCACTCCTGGGAATTTAATTTTGTGGCGTGTCTTTTTAAAGAGTGAAATCTCTTGCAGAAAACCACAAAAGTAGTAGGATTTTTTCAAGACACAACACATAATCACAGCTGCCTTGCTTATACCTTCCTTCTTTTACAGAGCCTTCATTCTTCAAAATGACCCTCAGAATTTTCTTTTGCCACTCTTTACCTGCCTGTTCTGCATCATTTGAAAAAAAAAAAAAAAAAAAAATGTAAATAAAAAAAAAAAAACCTGAGAAAAACTTTATTGTCCATTCAGGCACAGGTACCATCCTGAAGGTACACATACCACAAATCATGTGCAGACAGGGTACAGTGCAGATGTTCCTGACATTGTCAGTCTGGAGAAAAGCTTTTTTACTGGACCACCAGCTCTCCCAGAAGATGGCATGCATGGTGCTCAAARCACAAAAGGCCAACACTTTTGACAAGGGACAGCTCCAGCTCTTTCACATCTTAATTTTTAAGGACCCTGGACACAATTTAATTGATACACTGGACAGATGAGCTGACCTGTACCAGTCCAGAAATTGTGCTGCAAAGCCTTACTAACTGCTTGTCACAGCCTACTTACTGTCTTCAAAATCTTTGTTATTAAATGCACTGYGGAATTACATTCTCTCTATGCTTATCTGTGTATCTGTGACAAATACGTAATTGTTTTGGGATATGAACCACAATCTACTCAGCACTGAGAAAAATGACCTCTCACAAGGCAAACTTGAACCAAAGCATCTGGGTCACAGAGATGATCACAGGGTTGGAGCATCTCTTCTGTAAGCATTGAGGTTGTTCAGCTGGAGAAGAGAAGGCTCCAGGGAAATGTTAAAACAGCATCCAGTACCTAAAGGGGGCTTACAGGAAAGATGGGGACATATATTTGAGCAGAGCCTGTTGTGATAGGACAAAGAGTAACGGTTTTAAAATACAAAAGAGAGAATTAAGACTCAATATAGAGAACAAACTTTTTACMACGAGGGTGGCAAAACATTGGCACAGGTTGACCAGAAAGGTGGTGGATGTCCCAGCCCTGGAAACATTCAGTGTTAGACTGGACAGGGTTCTGAGCAACCTGATCTAGTTGAAAATTACCCTGCCACTGCTGAAGTATTAGAATAGATTGTCTTTAAAGGTCCCTTCCAATCCAAACCATTTTGTGATTCTATGGATTAAGGCATTTAGCATTACATTTCTGTCTGACCACACTCTTTACACAGCCACCACAGCACCCATTCAYGAGTTGCTGTCCATCTGGCAACAATCCAAGATTTTGGGCCTGAGGCAGTACCCTTTTTCACATTTCCTGTGTTCATGAGGCCAAAGCCCACAAGCTGCGCTTGGCATAGCTGGGTACGGCCCGAGTGATGCCCACAGCACCCACAGATAAGAGAGAGGAGAGCAGATGAGAAGCCTCTTGCACTGATCGTTTCCTTATGCAATCACACGCTCCGTGCGCACTCTCTCTCTCCACACACACACGTGTATTTTCCCCCTTTTTCTACACAACTCYCCATCTCCTCCGAGGCCGCAGCCCCACACACCGGACAAGGCCCGGGGCGGCTGTGCCGGGCCCGGGGGCGGCTGTTCCAGGCTCAGGCTCCTATACCTGACCCGGGGTGACATGCTTTGCGCTGGGTTAGTTGTGCCGGGCTCGGGAGTGCCTGTGCTGCTCGGGATGGCACAGACACAGCCCCATCCCCTCAGCCCTTCCCGCCTCCCCGCGCCGGCCCGGCCATGAGGCAGCAGCGTGAGCGGCCCAAGCTCCTCCCCGGCGCCGCCGCCCCTCACCGCGSCGCGGGGACGTGCATTCGCTCGGCGGGCCATGGAGGCGGGCGGCGGGGCCGGGGCTCGGTGCCCCGCGCTGCTGCTGCTGCTGCTGCTGGCGGCGGCGCTGGGAGGAGAAGCGGAGGCGGAGGAGGCGCGGGCGGCGCGGCAGCGCGGGGACGAGCAGTGCCATTACTACGCGGGCGGGCAGGTGTACCCCGGCGAGGCGGCGCGGCTGCCGGTGTCCGACCACTCGCTGCACCTCAGCCAGGCCAAGAGTAGGTGCCGGGCGGGGATGGGGCTGCGGGGAGCGCAGGGATGTGCCCGCAATGCGCCGAGGGGCGGAGGGGCGGAGGGGAGCGGCGGCAGCGCCAC